>NW_015170939.1:104990-124707 GCF_001447785.1 Gekko japonicus
CCACCCCCAATCAAGCCCCCGCCATCGCCACCCCCCTGCACCAGCAAGGCCACGGGCACCCTGAGCAGGCAGGCTGGGAAAGGTGGAGGGGCTCCACAGGTCTTCCCCAGACCTCTCCACACCGGCGAGGAGGCCGGGAAAGGTGGGGAGGCTCCGCAGCCCTTCCCCGGGCCCTGCACCTCGGTGGGTGGGCTGGGAAAGGCAGGGGGTTCTGCAGGCCTTCCCCAGGCCCTGCACCTCAGTGGGTGGGCTGTGAAAGGTGGAGGGGTTCCGCAGGCCTTCCCCAGACCAGTCTGCATCGGCGGCTGGGCGAGGAAAGGTTGGGGGGTCTCTGCAACTTACCTTGCTTCTTCTTGCTCCTTGTGGCCCAACTGAGGGCTGCTGGGAGAAGTGGGTGGGGCTTGCTGCATGTGCCCGCCCCCTGGGCTCCTTACTGCCAAGGTGCCGTTCCGGTGTTCTCCAGCAGGAAATGACCCCTGCTTACACTTGATGTGTAATATCCCTCATGATGTGGTGCAGATAGTGGTAGAGAACATCCTGGATACTTGCCCCAAACAATGCCCTCCTACTTTCTTTCTTATTGAATCATTTGATTATTTTTGGACACAAACTATTTTTGATATGCCAATGCTTTTTACTATCAAAAATGTGGGGTTGCAATGGGAAGCTTTTTTTTCTTCTTTTGCTTAATCCCTCATGGACTGGCATACCCCCAACCATCTAGGGGACCATCTGCAGCTCGGAGGGTGGTGATAAAACTCTCCCCACCCTGCCAGAGGCACTGGCTGGCCTGCCTCCAAGCTCAACCACCCTGATGCACCTGCGGGGGCATGTGTGATGTGTCATGTGCTTGTGAATGGTCTGGGGGACCGGAGGCAGTGAGCTGACCACAGGGCCCCCAAGGCCATGCAGATCTGCTAAAGTGCAGGTGGTCATCCTTACCCTCTTCCACTGCTAGCATGACCTTGAACATTGCCTGGACAACCTCTGGTTGCTGCCTCTGTACCATGCCTTCTCTGTTTGGCTCCTCCTCCCAGTGCTACATGACTGTAGCCAACCTCTTGGTCCCTAGAGACTCAACACACCTGCCTTCCAAAGCATACAAACATGTTAAAACCTTCACTTGCAACCTCTTGTTGGCAGCCTGTCAGATCTGCCGCCCCACACACCACCTTTGTGGGAGCAGCAGGTCCGCCATCCCACTGCTCAAGTGCCACCAACTTCTCCAGGATGGCCAGCCTACCCAAGTTCTCCTCCTCCTTGTCCAATAGAAGGGCAGGCGTGAACCACTTAGGCACCACCCATGGTGCAGGGTACTTGCCCCCCAAATGCCCTTGCCCCTTCCTCAGCCCCATGCCTTGCAATACCCAGTGCCAATAGGCCACACCCTACCCACAGATCCTTTCAGAAAAAGCCCCCCAGGGACAAAAGCGGCAGTCCACTGGAACAGGCCCTGAGGCTTCCCTACCCCGCGCTTATGTGGCTATGCCCACAACTGGCTGGTGCAAAGGCTGCCACAACAGAACCAATGGAGCCCCACTTGTGGGGCACAAGTCTGTGAACTAGAGACATGGCCCTGCCATCATCACCCCATGCTCAGCAGGTGCCCCTAAGTCTTGCCTTAGTCATGCCTTTCAAAAAACAGAAAAGGGGGGGGGTTGCCAAGCCTCTGCAAGGGCTGCCACTGCTGAGCAGGTCACAGTTCTAGCAGCCCACTCAAATCACAAGTAAAAGAAGAGGAAGCAGCCACCAGCTCCAAAGATGGCCACCGCTGAGCAGTTCACGGCCCTGGTGGCCCACCTGAGGCAAAGGAAAAGAGGGAGGGGATGGGTGGCTGCTGGCTTCCGAGAGAGCTGCCACCGCCACTGAGCAGGCTGCAGCACCCCACAAACCAAGGCGGGTGGACACAGGGCTCCAGGGATTGCGCTGCTGCAGTAAACAAACAGGCCACAGCCTCAGGGGTCAAAGGAGTAGTCGCAGGGGTCATTTCCTGCAGGAGCGCACAGGAGCAGAGCTCCAGCAGCAATGAGCCCAGGGGGTGGGCCCATGCAACAAGCCCCACCCAGCAGCCCTCAGTCAGAGCAAGAAGCAGCCAGGTAAGTTGCAGAGCCCCCCCCCCCCCGCCCCCCCCCCCACAACGAAGCCGCGGGCCCCCAAGTTTTATTCCGGTACAAGCTCTCCCTCCTCTGCGAGGACAGATCTGCACGTCCCCCCCCTCCAATAGCTAGCAATCCAAAACAGTCCAGTGGAGCCTGAGGGGTGGGTGTTGCCTTCTGACACACTTCCGGTGATGTCAGGGTGTGTGGCATATGCAAATAAGGCATGCGAATGAGTTATGCTAATGAGCTCCTGCACCTCTTTTTGTACTAAATGACCCCGGGTAGGCAGTGTGCACAGCGAGTGCTGGCGACCCTGCTGCTCTGCCGACTGAAGAGGCCACATTCCTCTGCAGCTCAAGCACTTGCTGCCACTGCGTGCAGTCCGGCACCGGCCTCCACATGGACACAGCCTTCCTCCTCCCATGGCTGAGGGAGCTCTTTGCAGCTCTGATTCCATTGTCCAAAGAGGAGGAAGCAGGGCAGATCTGCCTTTAAAACCATGCTGGCTCTGCCCCTGCGGATACACACAAGGAAGCTGCAAAAGTACCAATCACTCAATATACAACATCTTTCCGATCAATATTCAGCAATACAAAATATATTTGACAAGAAAATTTTGTATAATATACAGTATAACACGTATAACAAGTAAGGAATGGGTATAACAGGTAAGTAGAAAAATGGTAGTAGAAAAATGGTTTGTGGAAAAACTGGTTGTTTGTTGACGAAAATCTCTGGAGTCAAGTTCTGTTTCGAAGAGACTTCCTCTGAACAGTGTCAATATTCTTGAAAAGCATCAAGCCTACATAAGATATCATAAGGATCAAAAATATACACAGATCTTATATATCATGTACAGAAATCCAGAACAATGTACCAGAACAATGCTTACATAAGCACGATGTAAATCTTGATATCAATTATTATAATCACTCCATCATAGTAGTATCTATAAACAAAAATAGAAAAACTTCTAATAAAGCTCATAGAGCCTATACATATAAAAAGGTAACCAAGAACTCAACTATCTAGAAAAGATCTTACCCAGATCCATGGTCTAAAGAGAAATCCTTCAAACGGGCATGTTCACGAATGAAACCTTACAGGTGTCCTAACTGACCTATCTTATAAGCAAAAACTTCAACAATATCTTAAAGATACATAACGCTTTCCTGACACTGATCCTGTCAGCAATATCATAAGGAAATACTTCAAACTGACATAAACAATCTCAACAGGTGTCCTTACTATCCTATCTAATAAGTAAAGTTAAAATATGTTCTTAAAGATACAAACCACTATTTTAGCATTAGTCCTGTAAATACTATCATAAGAAGCACAAAACACTTTCCTAGCATAGATCCTGTGAATAATATCATAAGAAGCACGATAAGTCAAGGGATACATTCAAACCGCAGGGTTGGCAAGTATATAACTGGTAAATCCAAAAAGCCTCACGTTGTAGCAAAAGTTGATGCAAATCTGTTATTTCATACCTGTGGGGATGTACTATTTCCAATACTAAAAATCTGAAGTCATCATACCTATGTCCGAGGTGGACCAAGGGGGCATCTTGACATCCATGTTTAATTTGCGATCTGTGTTCCAACACACGTGTCTTCAGTGCACGTGAGGACTCACCGACATACTTCAAACTACAACTACACTGTAAGAGGTAAACCACTCCCTTTGTCACACATGTGGAAAAGAAAGCCCACTTCAGGGAAATCAAGGATTTTTGTTTCCCGTGCCTGGGCACAGGCTGCATACCTGTGGCATTTGAAATGCCCTTTGGGAGTAAGTACTTCCTCTGTGGGACTTATTAAGTCTGCTCTTACTACAAGATCTCTAATGTTGGTGGTCCTACAGAATCCTATATATGGTTTACTGTCACACCCAGGTACATCCCCCAAGATGTGCCAATGTTTCAATATAATGTGGCGAATAGAATATGCCTTAGGAATAAACTCAAATGCCCAGCTAATCCTCGTCCCCCTTTCCTTAATGTTACTAATAAGCAGATCTTTCCAATCCATTTGTCCGGCCCCCAATCTGGCTTTATTAATTACCTCCAACAGATATCCACGATTCAAAAACTGAACACACAGCCTATCAGCCTCCATCTCAAAATCCACCTGCAGTGTAGAGTTCCTTCTCACCCACAGGAACTGCCCATAGGGTAAATTTAATTTTAAATGTCTTACGTGATGGGAAGCAAAATGTAGATAGGAATTCCTATCAGTTTCCTTATGAAAGGGACAAACTGCTAGCTTTCCTTCATGTACAAACACACAAGTTTCCAAATAGTTTATTTGATTCTCATCTGCAGTGTAAGTAAGTCTAATAGAGTCATGTCTAGTGTTAAGCCAAGTAACAAAACCCTCAACACAAGAAAAATCATCCAGAATCATGAACAAGTCATCTATAAACCTCTTAAAGTAAATAATATGTGATGCAAAAGGATTATTAATTTCATTATATATCCACTCATCCTCAAACCTTCCCATAAACAGGTTTGCCACACTTGGAGCGAAACTACTGCCCATGGCAACACCTTTAATTTGCCAATAAAAAACATCACCAAACCAAAAAAAAACCCCTCTTCTCAAAAATGATATCTGCCAAATCAAGAAGGAAATGTGTGTGTGAGAGAAAGGGCATCCCTTTTCTCAAATGTGTTTAACAAAAACATTCTTGCCTCCCCGTGCGGTATGTTGGTATAAAGTGAGGCAACATCTAAGGTGACCAAATCCGCAGGTCTAGGGGCTGGTTTTGGTTATGAAATCTTTTGTATCTCTTAAATACAATGGAAGTTGACTTACAAATGGTTGCAAAAAGGAGTTCAAATAGCATGAAAGCGGTTCTAAAATAGAATTAGTGCCAGATACAATCGGGCGACCAGGGGGAGGAGATCCTAATTTATGTATTTTGGGCAATGTATAAAAGACTGGAACTCTAGAAACTGAATTAATAAGAAATTCACCTGTTTGTGTAGAAATGTAATCCAGAGCCAAAGCCTCTCTGACTGATATCTTAATAATATTCAATACCTCATCAGTAGGATCGTAAGAAATTTCTCTATAAAAACTCATACCATTCAATTGCCTCTTAGCCTCAAGTATATAGTCTTCATGATCTAATAAGACCACAGCACCACCCTTGCCTGCACTTTTGATCACTAAGTTTTTATCCCTGGCAAGTCCTTTAAGAATGTCCTTTTGTTCTCTAGTAACATTGTAGCTAATAGGAGACTGCCGTGTCTCTAAGACCTGTATTTCTTCTAATACACGCCTCTCGGAAACTGAGATTGATGGACTATAAACATATGGAACAAAGTGAGATTTATTTCTTAGAAGTTTACTATCTGTAATGTCCAAACCAGCAAAAAAATTTTTAATTTGAGTAGCCTAATAAATTTAAATAAATAATTCCTCATTTAAAATCTATTATACACTGGAGTGAACACAAAACCAAGCCCTAAATTTAATACTTCAGATTCTTTAGTTGATAATCCTCTACTAGACAAGTTAACAATTAAGTCTTCTTTTTTCATTTTTATTGGTTGTAAACATAATTTTCCCTTGCTCGTAATTTGCTGCGTCTTTCTAAAACAAGGTCTTCCTGAAGGTCCCTCTTCCCCCAATGTTGTAGCGGAGTCTTCAGCTTCTGTCATTTCTAAATCTGATGCAGATTGTTGAGAGTCTGCCCAGGATACTGGAAAGGATCGAGGATGGAAGCATCATCCAGGAAAGCTTCATGGTTTAGTTGCTTACATATGTTGCATGCACAAATAGTAATCTAAAACTTTTAAAAATGCACATTTTTTAAAAAATGTAACCTTTTTGGAAATTATGCTTCAAGTTTACTTATGCAGGAAGTTAATTTTATACCTCACCAACTGGAAAAAGACAGCACACATTGAAGAAAGTAGAAATTAATTCTGCATGTTTCACATTCTTATTTGAATGTATACTTTGGTCTCAGCTTATTAAGCTGCTCCTTCATCTGCTACGCCACTTTGATATCAATTACAGATTCAAGGTTTTAAAGGATATTTCTTCTTTAAAGGGTACTGTGGAAAGAGCACTGTTGTGGACTTCATACATTTGTGTTCACACAACAGCAGTGCAGGATTTTAATGTGCTATAGCAGTGGTGGCGAACCTATGGCACGCATGCCATCGCCCCAGCCAGGCCCAGACCATCATTAAAGTGTCGAATTCTCTGCCAAATAATTTTAAGTAAATGAAAGCATTTGGGATTGCTTTCCTTACTTTGTTTGGATCATCTTAAGTTAATGTATGAGTTGTTTTTTTCTAAAATAAAACCTCAGTATTCAGGTTAAATTGCCATGTTGGCACTTTGCAATAAATAAGTGGGTTTTGGGTCGCAGTTTGGGCACTTGGTCTCTAAAAGGTTCGCCATCACTGTGCTATAGTATTGCATTGTTTTTTTATAACTTTGCAAATCTTTTTGATTTCCATATTATCAGGGGTCTTGTTGTAGAAAAAGAGCTGCCGGAGCTCATTAGCACAACTCATTAGCATAACTTATTTGCATATGCCACGCCCCCTGACATCACCGGAAGTGACAGAAGGCCACACCCCCTGACATCACCGGAAGTGTGTCAGAAGGCCCGGCTACTTACCCTCCTGCTTCGTCCTCATTCCCGAACGGAATGAGGATCGAAGCAGAGGGCGGGGTGAAGAAGGGGGCGGGGCTTCACCACGTGACCGCCCCGCCCCCTAGAGGTTCTCTTCTGGAGCTCCATACCTGAGAGCTCCCCCCCGACTAGAGCCCTGCATATTATGCTAATAAGTATTTCCCCTTTTGTTTCCCCTCTAGGATTGGAATGCTTTTCTTTCCACTTTTTTCTACGTATAAGAAAGAAGAATGTGCTGTCCAGTTGCAGCTGACTCATGGCAACCCCATCCTCAGGGTGTACCAGGCAAGAGACAAGCAGAGATGGTTTGGCATTGCCTTACTCTTTATAAAAGTATAACATTACATCATATTTCCATCGGTTCTCCACTTCCCCCAGTGTTGACAAATTCCAGAGGCTGTGCTATTTGGCTTCCTTGGTTAAAGAATGCTAGAGACTTATTTATTTATTTTCATTACTTTATTAACAAATGTACAAGTAGACCACAGGTGGAAGCAAAACAAAGAAGAAGAGTTGGATTTATACCCTCCTCTTCACTTGGAGTCTCAGAGCAGTTTACAATTTCCTTCCCTTCCTCTCCCCACAGCAGACACCCTGTGAGGTAGGCTGGGTTGGGAGTACGGCTCTTGAGAGAACAGCTCTGAGAGAACTGTGACTGACCCAAGGTCACCAAGCTAGCTGCATGCGGAGGAGTGGGGAATCAAACCCAGTTCTTCAGATTAGAGTCCTCTGCTCCTAACCACTACACCAAACTGGCTTTCTTGCAGGTCGGTAGACCCACTGCCTCAAACCAGATCCATGAGAGAAAGAGATCTGATGCTCCCCAAGTGCCCACAGTTCTCCTACCTATAGTTTTCTGTTTCCTTCTTTCTGTGTCTATTTCCAACTCAAACTGCTATTTCTTCACTCACTCACAACCTCCTGATCCCTGACTTCTCCAAGGTTGGAATTATCAAGGGACCATCTCCTAGAAGTGTCCACTGAGAAAATATCAGCTGACCATTTTGAGTCACTCACTGGACAGCAGCAATAACATTAACGTAGGACATTGGTCTCACCAAAGGTGTCACTTTAGACCAAACCAATAGTGAGGATAACATTCATAGTACTCAGGTTGCAGTTTCAGCTCTGTGGAGCAAATTTAGCCAATGCCCCGCTCATCTTCATGTTGCCCTCTCTGTCCTTGAAAGGAAGTCTTCTGGGCTTTCAAAATAGCCTTGTTTATCCACAATTCCCCAACTATGTCTACTATTATCTGTGATGTAGGAAATGCTGGCTATGTGTCCAATAAGTAGAAAGAGAACAGGTTTTTTTTGTTGACATGCTGTGAGTTTCTTTGCTTTGACTGGATCGTCTCGGAAATATTTCAGTCTCCAGTTATGCAGACAGCTCCCAAGTGTGTTAAGCCTCTTCATGCTGTAACAGTAAGCTTCTGGAAAGAAGCCAAATGCCAACTTACATTTATTTCCATGGGGGAATATGCCCAGTGTCTCTGTTTCCTCTGAGACGGGGTCAGAAAAACTAATTCCCGCTGGCTGAATCCTGCAGAGGATTTTTCCGCCTGTGTTGTGACTGGCAGCCCTATTTGTGTGAACAAAGCAGGGAGAGTGGCAGGCCACAGAATGAGGAAGCTTGGAAACTCTAGAGCCCAGTTTTTCCCACTTGGATGTCAGCCTACTGGTGCTGAATGATGGCTCTCAGAGGCTGAACTGAAAGAAATCCATTCTTCATTTTATTGCTTATTATTTTGATATCACCATGAAGGCTTTCACTCTCCGTGTTAATATTGAACAGGAGATTAAACCTCACAGGTTCCTGTCCATAATGAGCTTTTAGTGCAAGTTCTGTGGTTTTTACATTTTATACACAGGCAGAACCTTGGTGAAGTGGTGCTGCATTTCTGTGGAAAGCTCCAGGACTGAGCTGAGGAGTCCATTGGTGGGGCTTATTAATGAGGTAGTTAGTTATGGGGTGGGTGGGGGGCTGTGGCTCATACTTTGCAAGCAGAAGATTCCAGATTCATCCTCAGAACTGCTGGTCTAAAGGATCAGGGGGATCAGGTGTTAAGAACGGTTTTTCTCTCGGTGAATCCCTGGAGAACCTCTGCCTAGTCACAGTAGTCGATGTTGAGCTATACGGACCAATGATCTGATATGGTATTAGGCAACTTCATATGTTCATTGGGTATCTTAGGTCCCGATCACACATGGCAGAAAATGTGTGTGGGGGGGGGGGAGTGAGGCTATTTCTGCTGCGATAATTTGACGCGCCATTGCGTGATCCGACGTAACGGTGGGTGACGTGGATTTTTTTCGTTGCCGCCTGCTTCTGGTGTGCTTCCTCGAGGGATAAGTGACGCAATCGGAGCGCGCTGGGGTGATCACACTGGCAACTCCATCCTCCGCCCGTCACGACTTCGTTTGATAGTGGACTTTCCCTGGTTGTTTTTTACTCCGCTTCTTCGGATGACTGCTACGGGTTGCCGGTGGGTGCAGGACGCTTGCCAGATGTGTCCGTGTGAACACACCCGTAAAATCTGACCGGCATTCGTGAGTACCTCGCAGCGAAATCTGCGGGTGATCAGGACCTCAGTTGATCATTTTGGGGGCGGGGGTTCAGTATCAAATATTCTGTTGAATAAACTAGTTATTTTGAGATACAGGGAAAGATGAAGGAGTTCCATTGCTGCCCACAACGATCCACCAGCTTCTGCCACTTGGTACATCAGAAGTCACCAGGCCATAATTCCTCCTTACCTCGCACCCCCCTCCTTAACTTGAGATTTGTGGGGAGGATCCTATCCTCCCCCATTGCCTCCCTGTCCTATCCTCCCCCCATTGCCTCCCATCCTATCCTCCCCCCATAGACCTCCTTAAATATGAGAAGGGAAGAAAGGAGGGCATTTGAATCTAGGAAAGGGTAATACTTGGGATCAGGGATCATTTCCTGCAGGAGCGCACAGGAGCGGAGCTCCGGCAGTAAAAATCCCAGGGGGCGGGCACTTGCAACAAGCCCCACCCCCTGCTCCCAGCAGCCCTCAGTCAGAACAAGAAACAGCCAGGTAAGTTGCAGAGCCCCCCCGGCCCCCCGGTCCAAAACAGTTCAGTGCCACCTTTAAGACCAAGTTTTATTTAGGTTCAAGCTCTCCCTCCTCTGCGAGGACAGATCTGCACGTTTCCCCCTCCCACAATAGCTAGCAATCCAAAACAGTCCAGTGGAGCCTGAGAGGTGGGTGTTGCCTTCTGACACACTTCTGGTGATGTCAGGGGGTGTGGCATATGCAAATAAGGTATGCTAATGAGTTATGCTAATGAGCTCCTGCACCTCTTTTTCTACGAAATGACTCCTGCTTGGGCTAAACACTGGAAAAGGACCTGACCATGATTGACAGAGGAGAAGGAGACAGAACTATGTAACCCAGAGGGAAGGAGGAGAAAGTGAAAGCTTAAACAAACATATCAGAGACACCCACAAATTAAATTATACATGTGGGACAGTGTTAACGATGATGTATGGAGAATGATTAGAATGAAAGCAGGGAGTCCATATGCCATTACTAAATTCCCTTCCTCTTATGTGCCAGTATGCCCCATGTTATCACCAACATCACTTTGTTGCCCTGCAAGGATCTTATAACACTCTTATGGACTAATGACTTAATAACTGGACTGTGCAATAAGTGTGCCAAAGGAAGTGGAATGTGCGGTGACCACAAGCTGATGCCAACTACCTGGACTGTGAACACACACCCAGATGAGGGAAGCCTCCCCCTGAGATGATGTGCCAGGCCAAGGATGGACCTATGGGTTACCTGCCACCTCTCACCTGCAACGCAGCAGAGATGAACCAAGCACTCTGGCCATGAACAGCACACAGAAGCCAGTAAAAGCATGCTGTAGAGGAACGCCATATAATGCAAGGAAACATGAGCATCTCCACAGAGACTCCATGAACAGAAACCTCCGTCAGCATGCAGGCACATCTCCCCCACACACACCTTCACCAGATACTGCATGTATGCTGCCCAGTATAACAAAGGGACTGCTTGCATAAAGGGATTAGCCGACTGACATGTACCTATCAAGCCCATCAGCCAAAGTGATCATCAGGCCATCAAGACTAACGACCTTGGACGCTTCTGCTATTGTCTTCTAAATGTGCCGCTGTTAGAAGTAATGGAATCAGTATTGCCCACGTTAAAAAAAAAAAAAAAGGAATCAGTATTGCCCAACCATTAAGCCCCCATCCTCCTGAAATCCGGTTCTGGAGAGGCCATTCCCAGAAAGGGGGCGTGCCTCGAGGGGCCGCCTTTGCCGCCCTGCACGGAGCGAGGCAGCCCGGTGGGGTATAACTGGGGGCGGGGCTGGAAGCTCCCAGGCACCGGCCTTTGCTCCCGCCTTCATTCGCCTCGCTGCGATCGGTGACTTCGCAGGCTTTAAGGCGGCTGGGGCTCGCAGGGGTGCGTTTTTGTTCCCATTCATTTAGGATTGGGGCTGCCTCTACGGCCGCTGCAATGGGATACCCGGCACGGGTCATCCAACGCTTGGGTCGCTGGCGGTCAGCGGCCTATAAATCCTATTTGCGCCCGATGGCTGGTCTCTAAGTTGAATATGTTGTTCCTTTGTTACTGTTGTTTCTCGTTTCAGGTTACGCTGGCCGAGTGGCGAGGAAGCGAGTCCTCATTTGTGGCCATAGTTACGTCTTTTGGGCGGCGCATCGAGCCCGGAGAACACCTATTGGTTCACAGTTGGGCTTGTGCCGGTGGGCCTTGATTGAATGGTGTGGCCGCAGAGGCTTGCAATGGCCCGGCTTGCTGTATCTGTTATTCGAAGGGGGGGTGCGACCCTGCCCGCATGTTTTAGTTATTCATTTAGGGGGCAATGACCTTGGTTTGATAAAAGGTAAAGCCCTTATATTACAGGCTCAGTTCGATTTGCAGCTGATTAAGCAGAGGTGGCCTGAGACGATTATTATATGGTCGGCAATTGTTCCACGCCTGGTGTGGCGCGGTGCCAGTAATCCTTTGGCCATCGACAGGGCCCGCCGAAAGGCTAACAGTGAAATACGTAGGGCGCTTGAAGGGGGCCTAGGTAGGTATTTGCCGCATCCTGGCATAACGGCCCATGAGGTGCATCTCTTTCGTGAAGACGGGGTTCACCTGTCTGACGAGGGGATGGATCATTTTCTAGAAGACCTGAAGCAGAGGATTGGTGCGGCCTTGGGCCTGTAGTGGGCGTAAGGGCCTAAACTGAGGCTTGACCTCTGCGGTGGCAGGTTGTTAGCTGCAGATTGCGGTACGGTGAGCACCGGCATATAACCCGTTTGGGAATAGGGGTCTTGTCGGTACAGTCTTTGGGCCTTGCGGCCCGGGGCGGGGAAAGCAGACCGCCTGAGGGTTTGTCTGGGAGGTGCCCCCTTTGAGCCTCGCGGCTCGGGGGTGGTTCTCCCTGGCAACTACCCTAGCCGTGCTGGCTGGAGGAAAGGTGATTTAATCGTCTTTCCTTCGGAGCTGGGTGCTCGCCCTAGACCATTATGGCAAGGGAAGGGTCAGCTGACCCGTAGCCTTGCCATGCCGCAATTCTGTTATTCTGTAGGTTCGTTGCCGTTATGCTTTATAGTTGTTAATAAAAGTGGCCCGTTAGTACCCCATATTGTTGTCTGTCTCGTTATTCCGGATGGGGGGGCAATCAGTTTTTGTTTAAGCAGTTTCCTGGGGATGTGACGAGGGAAGTGGCCGGTGAAGCCCACCCCCAAATCTGCCATGCTTTCTCTCTCTCTCCCCCTCTATAACTAACCCTACCCTATCTTGCTGACTCTTGGTGTAGCACTGCCCAGAGTCTCTCCACGTGTTCTGCCAGTTCAGAATACGACCCCATTTTCTCCTGTAGTCTCCCCTATTTTTCTGCTGTAAGGATCACTTCATCACATCAGGACAGGTTAGTATTGCCCAACCAATGAACTCCTGCTAATGTGAATGTCTTTGTACCTTTTCAGTCTATTTTTCTTAGTTCCGTGTTGTTGAGTGTGTGCTTGAAATTTATTTGTATGTGTACAAATCCTTTAGTAAAGAAACCATTTCACTAAGATCTGGTCTCTGGGGCCACTGGAATAAGCGGGACTCCTGTGTACAAGGGTTATTGCTCCCTATTAGCCAATTGCCATTTAATAAATTCAGACTACCCATCTTTATTAATAAACCAGGCAATTTGTCTAACAACTGTGCTGTTTCTGTAAGTGTCTAGGACCAGGCAAGTAGGGTAATTGTTATTACCAATTGCCTGCCTTGTTGTTGGGGAAAATTAGCTATGTGGCAAGGGAGGCCAGAGGGGTACTAGAGATTGCATGCTTGTTTGTACCAAGGTCCAGTACAGTAGGAAGAGTCCAGATTTGAACAGTAAATCAAATAGTTTTTATTGAAGAATTTCCATAATTACAAGCATACTAAGTATTCAAAAAGAGCAAGCAATTCAGAACTAAGAAATCAGAGGTGATGATAGCGGAGGGGTCAATTACGGGGTTATATGATGTGCCCAGATGTGCACAGGTCCTTGAAGAGAATAGCGCCAACAGCCAGTGTTATGTGCTATGGATAAGGCCCAAAGAAGAGATTCTGGGGGTGTACTCAAAGTACAGGCACCGTCCTGAGTGCACACCTTGATGGCCATGTGTGTGGATGGATATAAACATTGGAATACAATGCAGACCAATAGGAGGTCTTGAGGGGCTTGTCTCAGGTGAAGACAAAAGATTACCTGGACCAATCAGAGGTCCCAGGGTGTGTTGCATCAGGAGGGGCCAGACCTAGGTGTGACCAATGAAGTTTCAAAGAGGCAGAGTCTGGGTTCACAGTAGCATTGATGGGATTAGCCAGGTGCTGGATGACTGTACTGTGGCTATCTGAATGGGTTTGATGATCACTGATGGTCCTGCCAGGTTCCCGGGTTTATACAAAAGGTGGAAGATGGGTCCCTGATAGTTTCAGGAAGAATTGCTAAACATCTGAATGTATGACTTAGGTTTTTGTTTTGTTTTTTGGTATCATGAGGGATGGAGCAGAAAAGAGTTGCGGGGACAAAGGATTCTCACATAGACATAGGGGCACACAAAACGGCTAGGTGAAGTTCAGGAGACAGAAGGGCTACTCGCCAGGTGGCTCCTGAATAGCCTTTAGAAATGTAGATACTTTACCTGGTGAAACCAATTGTTATTCGATAAGCATACCTCTGCTGGGTGGAGAGGGAGGTTGAAGTTTGCCTTGGAGGGCTGCCTTGTGTCACCTGAAAATGGAGAGCCTTTTTCCAGAGCTTTGGCTTGTTCTGTGTTTCAGGCTGAAGACTGTCTTCCTTGGCCTGACTTTGTGGGTCTATGGTTCAGGTTAGAAGTGGGGTGCCCTGTTATTTAGGACTATCTGAGAGTAAGGCAGCACCTCTGGCCTACATAATCCTATGCATATTTAATTTTAGGAACATTTCTCTGGGAGTAAACCCCACTGAACACTGGGGAGCATAATTCTGAAAAGACATGGCTAGGGTGGCCCTGCATGAGACAGTAAAGACATTTCTTAGAACATTATAACTCGGGAGAGTAGGCAATATACTGAAAAATTCCAGGGTGTGTCATCCAGGTTCTACCATGTTCCTTAGACTTGGTGTACTTTTATACATGAGGCTTACATTGTCCCTGAACTTCTCTTTATGTGGACATATGATTGTTGTTGGAGGGAAGGCAGCATGATGCAGTCTGATCTTGTCAGTTCTCAGAAGCTAAGCAGGGTCATTAGTTGGATGGGAGAAACCAAAGAAGACTCTGCAGAGGAAGAAGATGGCAAACCATCTTTGCTGCTCTCTTGCCTTGAAAGCATCTTGTTGGGGGTCGCCATAAGTCAGTTCTGACTTGATGGCACTTAAATTTATATGCAGGGCTATTTTGGGGCAGGAACGCACAGGAACGGCTTTCCGTCTGGTTTCAGAGTTGGCCACACCCACTACAGCCAAAACCTGTGCGTGCCTGGCTACAGAGGGAAGGCCTGGATAGCAACCCCCTCCCGACAACTCCAAGGCGGGCGGGCCAAGGGGCCCCCTGGAAATATCAGGGAGGCATTTAAATGCCTCTCCGTGCCTTCCCTGGCCTGTCCAAGGACCGGCTTGCCTGGGCAAGCCAAGGGAATGCATGGGGTGTGGCCTGACATGCTAATGAGTTTCTGCTGTTGGGTGTAGCCTATTATGCTAATGAGTTCCTGCTGGGCTTTTTCTATGAAAAAATCCCTGTGTATATGATTGTTGCTTATGCAAAAGAGAAGGCTGAAAAGAGGTGGTTGTAATATAAGAAACCATTCTGTCCAACACTGGGTTTATAGTATACTCCCCATTACAAACAGAATGAAGGATCATTTTAAGTTTGATACGTGACAGTGTCCGTAGAAGTTGAAACATACAAAGTACTGTGTGAGTTAATGGAATGGCACGCTGACTGAAGACACCTAATTAAGATGTTAATGAAATCTTGTCATATTCTCTCATTGAGGAAAACGTATCAGTGTCAGATCAGAAATTTTCCTTGTAAATTAGCCAACAGTTGATTAACAGGTGCTCTCCATATATAATTACTGTGAAATGAAACGCCAGGCAGTTTCCGCAGGAAACCTGTAGAAGCCTATCAGGTGGCCATCTATCAGCAGTCCTTCGGGAGTAGTGTTCCCTCAAAGTTCTGTATAAGATCCAGATGCATGTTTTTTGGTATACATGCAGCATTACGAGGTAGAAGAATCCTGAAGTGAAAAATTACAATGTACTAATTCAGGTTGTCGGCAGTGGATGAAAATTTTTAATGGTCTCCTACATAAAAATCTCCAAAACAGGGGGAGGGGGTACCAAGGATAAAGATTCTAGCCTAGCCTGCTTCTTTTTACTTGCTCAGTATTTCTAGATCCTATTTATATAAAGAAGCGTTCAACATCTGAAGCTGTACAGTCTATTTGATTACCTAAGCACTCTATGAATCCACTCCTCATCCTGCTTAGACCAGAGACCAGGCCTAAATAATATCATTTAGCATTTTTCTGTCATGTTTCTTTCTGATCTTTATCCTATTTCATTATATTTTTTTTGAACCCTAAGAGAGACTGGCACCTCTGACCTATCCACTATATGTAACATCCGAATCTATTCCAGTTCCTTACACAGAGAATCAAATCTGAAAGATTTATCACAACATTCACTCCAAATCATTGTTTGGCAAAATTCCTCCTCCACCACTTCTGTAATTTTCCTCATAAAAATCTGTAAAATGATTTTCTTCCATAGCATATGAAGAAGTGAGGCCTGGCCAGTGTTCCCTCCCAGCTGAATTAGTGTGAGCTAGCTCACAGGTTTTTTTAGCCTCTAGCTCACCCATTTTTATCTTAGCTCAGGAAGAATGGCTCCAGAGAAAACTAATTTATACAGTAGTCAAATTGCTCGCTCACAACTTTAATGCCAGTAGCTCACAAAACTAGAATTTTTGCTCACAAGACTTCACAGCTTAGAGGGAGCATTGCCTGACTCACAAAAGTTCATGCTGAAACCAATGTTGTTAAAGTTGCCAGACTATAAAGTGGGAACACAGCCAAATCAGTGAAAGGGAGTATAAATGCTATGTAGCCCTAAACTGCTTTAAAATAGAAACTTTATTAACAGTACTACCAAATATCTTAAAGACCAAGCAAGAATGATAACAATAAATTTTACAATCAATTTTTGTTGTTCAGTTGCACAGTCGAGTCCGACTCTTCACGACCTCATGGACCAGATCCCACCAACACAATCAATATTCCAACATAAACATACAACAAAGAGTTGTGGATGAAACCCAACTGCCCGCAAAAAGAGCCACGTAGTATAAATCAATGCATAAACAGTTGCAGGAAGATGTGAACGTCTCACAAGTAACGTGGCTCTATATGCAGCCATGGAATCAGTTATGCACATCTGCCATCATATTATCAGACAAGGATTCCAGATATGACCTTGTTTTGAGATCTTTATCAACCCTGATGAACAGAAACATTAATGAAACTATAATGTATATATGCTAGTATAATAAAACCAATAAATTATACGGTAGCAAAACTCATGTGTCTGTTGTATCAGTCAATATACCATTTCACAAAAAAGACAATTTCACATAATATCATGGACCTAATAACAAAAATAAAAACGTCATGCAATCACCCATAGTAAAACAATTTATAAATAACACACTAGAGCAAATCACCTCCCCTCAAGGGTTCACAGTCTGGTGTATGACAATCCACGTAAATGGGCTCCCAACTACATAATATCAATAAAGGTAATAACTCAAATGTAACTGCTATAGTTGGGAAATGCCTCAGCAAGACCCACCTGTTTTACATATATACATTAAAGTTTCATTAATGTTTCTTTTCATCAGGCTGCTTTGGAGGATAAAGCTTGTTTGGAGGGATGTCAAACATACGGCTTGTGGGCTGCAAGTGGCCCATCCAGGGCCTTATCCGGAACACGAGCAACTGAATATTATTATTATTTATTAACTATTATTTGTATTTATAGCCTGCCCATCCCGCAAGTGGGCTCAGGGTGGGTCACATCATAAAAAAAGGAAAATAAATATGATTAAAATTAAACAAGTTCGAAAATTTAAACAATAATAAACATTAAAACTCAATCACACTTCTGACAGTCACTGGTCTTTAGCATATTATTTGGGTTAATAGATGGATAGGTGACGACCACCTCAGGGAGGCCATATAGAGATGTCAGCTGCCTCAACCTGTCACATTTGTCGATTTCCCGTTCACTTTAGAGTGGGAGCAGTGGAGTTGGGAACCATCTGTCCGTTATCTCTCCTCAGAACTCGGCTAGTCACTCGGAAGAACTCGCTCCAACAAGGTGACGCCTTTTATCAGCCTGAAAGCTCCCCATCAGTGTTTCTGCACAGCTGATTAGGTCTTTGCTTTCAGGCTAACCTCTTCCTCACTGGATGAGATTTCGGACATCTTTATTCCCGTTTAACTTCCAACCCTCCCACTTAAAGCCCCACATGTTTCCCTTGTCGTCTTTAGCATCTTCTCTGTTTGGGCCGATCTGGTAATTTCTTCTTCTTGGTGTCTGGTCTCTTCTCCTTCTCGTTGCTGTCTCCAAAGTGTCCTGCTGATATTCCTGGCCCTTCCTGTTCCCCAGGTGGTGGTATTGGCCTTTTCCTCCCATCTTGGTGTGGCTTCCCCTTTCGTAGACAGGGGTTCCTGACATACCCCCCCCCCTGGGTGTACCGATCGAGGTGTCCGGTACATCGCTCGAATCCTCGAACAATCGGGACAGGCAGTCGGCATCGCTGTGTAAGGCACCTGCCCGATGGCGTATGTCGAACCTGTAAGGTAAAAGAGACATATACCACCTTTGAATCCGTGAGTTCACATCACGCATCTTATAGAGCCATTGCAACGGGGCGTGATCGGAGACAACAGTAAATGGGTGGTGACTCAAGTAATAATGAAGAGAGGTTATAGCCCATTTGACCGCCAGTGCCTCTCTCTCTATGGTTGAGTACTTCTTTTCCGCCGTGGACAACTTCCTGCTAAGGAATAACACCGGTCTCTCGGCATCGTCAATCCTTTGGGCTAGGATTGCTCCCACACCTGTCGCTGATGCATCCGTGTGTACTTGTAGGACCATCTTTAGGTGGTTTACATGTTGTTCCCACGTGTCGCTGAAGATGATAATATCATCGATGTAGGCTGCTGCGAATTCGGTACAATGCGATAACACAGTATCTACTAGCCTTTGAAACGTTGCTGCCGCTCCGTGTAATCCAAAAGGCATCCTTATGAACTGATACAGCCCAGAAGGCGTAGCAAACGCTGTTTTCTCCCGATCTTTACAATCCACCAGGACCTGCCAATATCCTTTGGTCAGGTCCAACGCTGATATGAACCGGGCTTTTCCTAGCCTTTCCAACAGTACCTCGGTTCGGGGCATCGGATACGCATCGAACTGGGATACTCTATTTAATTCTCTATAGTCGATACAAAATCGTGTGCTGCCGTCCGGTTTTGGTACCAGAACAATCGGACTGCGCCATGCGCTTCTGGAGCGTTCTATTACTCCTAATTGTAACATTTCTTGAACTTCTCTTTCTACTGCTTCCCATCGGGCCCTAGGAATGGGCCTCCAGACGGAGCAGGCCACCTGCTGGGGTTGTGTCTGTATGACATGGGTGATACAGTCAGTGCATCCTGGCCTAGTGGAGAAGACGTTACGGAGTTTGCTCAGTAAATTCTGGACATCAATCTTCTGTTCACGTGAGAGGTGTGGATTTACCTGAGGTGTCATTTCTTCTGCGTCTTGGCCCCAATCTGGACACAAGTTGCGAACGCTGTTATCTTCTGCTCCTGGTACTGTAAGGTGTGCCCTTTCTTTCCATTGTTTTAGGTGAGTGATGTGTAACGTACGAATGGTGTTAGCAGTCTGCCCGCATTGAATTTTGTAAGTCACAGGTCCCAAGACGGCTTTGACTATGAAGGGTCCCTCCCACATATTTGTTCCTGGTTGCAGACAGGCATTCCGATGGACTAACACCTTGTCTCCTACTTGGAAAGACCGTAACCGAGTGCCCTTATTATACTGTTGAATTTGTCGCCCCTGTGCTTTCTTTAAGTTTGCTTGGGCTTGTTGGTGGGCCCAGTCTAGTCGTTCCTTTAATTGGGACACATATTCTGCGTGGGGTTGTCCCCGGACGTCGGGCCGTTGTACCCACTGCTCTTCTATTAGGGCCATTATCCCAGAGGGTTGACGCCCAAAGACCAACTCGAATGGGCTAAAGCCCGTAGAAGCCTGTGGTGTTTCTCTCATTGCAAAGAGTAATGGTTCTACAAACAAGTCCCACTGGTGGGGCTTGTCATTGGCCACTTTCTTTAAGGCTTCTTTTAGGGTATGGTTGAA
>NW_015170939.1:124896-131793 GCF_001447785.1 Gekko japonicus
TCCCACAAAGTCCATTGCGATCCTTTTAAAGGGTTCCGTCATAAGGGGTAATGGCTGTAGAGGTGCTGCCGGAGGGACGCGGTTCACGCTACGTTGGCATTCTGGGCAGGAAGTGCAATAGGCCTTCACATCCGCATGGACGGAGGGCCCAAAAAAATGATTAAGTATCCTGGCTAATGTGCGAGTTCCTCCCTGATGACCTGACCACAGGTGGTCGTGTGCCTTTTGAAGCACCACCTCTCTATGTTGGGCCGGCACCAATACCTGTTGAACCTCTCTTCCCCCATGAGACGCCCCGGCCACCCTATACCATATCCCATTATTCTCTTCTACCCGTGGTACTCGTTGGGCCAGTCATCTGTCGACTACCTGGCCGTCCCTTACCGCCAGGCGTCTTCTCATGGCCTCCAGGGTAGGATCATCTCGTTGTTCCTGTTGGAATTGAGGGTCGGCTTCCCACATCCTCTGCAGATTGTCCTGTTCGCTATCATTCGATCCTCCGTCTTGGTCGTGACTGTCACTCTCTTCGGTTGAGTCAGCTGCTGACGGTTCCGGAGTTCCATCTCTCTCTTCGGTTGAGTCAGCTGCTGATGGTTCCGGAGTTCCATCATCTTCATTCCCCCACATCGTCAGTTCTTCTACCGAGGCCTGATGAATTAACTGTTGGAAAGCCTTCAAATCTCGCCCTAATAACATAGGACACGGTAACCCTGGCACTTTTGCAACTTCTAGCGTCTCGGCTTGCCCTTGTCTCACAGCCGGCATACGAATAACCGGCCACCTGTGATCGTGCTGCGCAAAGCAGTTGATCCTGGTCCATCGCCGAGGTTTCAAGTGTTGCGGGGCCAAATCTTCCCTGATCATAGAAATCGAACTGCCGGAATCGAGGAGAGCCTCCACTCTTACTCCGGTAAAGTACACTCGCACCGTAAAAGGCTCCCAGCCGGAGTGAGTGTTCCAACTGGAGAGCGCGATGGGCCACGCCCCATCGCACTCCATAACTGGACACTCCCGCTGGAAGTGGCCCATTTCGCCGCAGGAAAAACACGGCCCTTTGCTCATTTGCATTTGTGGAGTTCCCGTCTTTTCCTTCGCCTCACCCGTGCTCGGCTGACCCGAGGTCAGGTCTCAAATAAGGGCGTGGTTGGAAGGCTCCCCGCAGTGGTGTAGATAAGGTGGGACCTCGTGAAAAGGGGCGGGCTCTCCCGTCGCGGCCGGGATATCCGTTCCCTAATTGGCTTGCTCCTCCGCCTCTAGCCGCGGTGGTCCCAGCGCCGGTCGGAGCCGCCCTCCCTTTGTCCACCCCCTTCTTCCCAACCTCGGCTGTTAAAAAGTTTTCCATAAGCGTTACCAGTGCTTCTGTGTCCGGTGGTTTATTACGCAGTGCCCAAGTCCTCATTTCTTCAGGCAATGCCTGAACTGCCTGTTCTAGAACTACCTTATTTACTATAGCTTTTTCGCCTGCCGTTTTAGGGCCTAACCACCGCTCAGCTGTTTCTGATAACTCTGCTATCCACAGCCGCGGTCGTTCATCACCTCGCCACTTCCGACTTCTAAACTTCTGTCTAAAGGACTCTTCGGTTATCTCGAACCGGTCAAGTATGGCTTTCTTTAGCGTCGGGTAATCCCCCGCTTGAGCTTTCGATAAGCTTCGTAAGACCAACTGGGCTTTCCCCGTTAAATAAGGGCCTAAATAATAACCCCACTGCTTTGGTGGCCATTGGGCCATTTCGGCCGTACGCTCAAACGTTTCTAAATACAGTTCTACGTCATCGTCAGGAGAAAGTTTCGTTAATAACGTGGGAGGATTTTTAATCCCTATTTGTCCCATTCCACTTCCCCGTGTCTGTTCCCAGGCCTTATAGAGATCTCGAACTAATATGGCTTGCGTCTCTTGTTGCGCTTTGACCCACTCGTGCATCATACGTTCTTGTCTCTCGGCCATCCATTGTGTAAATTGGGCTACATCAAAGGCCGTTGCCGGGGAGGGGTTACCGGTTTTCCCTCCCCCGGCGCCCCCCTCGCCTTCTTCCATACCCGCGTCTACTTTTGGCCGAGTCCTTTGAGCTGGTGGAATCCACCCCGCTGGGTGGGGTAGTCGGGGTAGAGGAAACAGCCCTGCGTCCCCGTACGGGCCACCACTGTCACATTTGTCGATTTCCCGTTCACTTTAGAGTGGGAGCGGTGGAATTGGGAACCATCTGTCCATTATCTCTCCTCAGAACTCGGCTAGTCACTCGGAAGAACTCGCTCCAACAAGGTGACGCCTTTTATCAGCCTGAAAGCTCCCCATCAGTGTTTCTGCACAGCTGATTAGGTCTTTGCTTTCAGGCTAACCTCTTCCTCACTGGATGAGATTTCGGACATCTTTATTCCCGTTTAACTTCCAACCCTCCCACTTAAAGCCCCACATGTTTCCCTTGTCGTCTTTAGCATCTTCTCTGTTTGGGCCGATCTGGTAATTTCTTCTTCTTGGTGTCTGGTCTCTTCTCCTTCTCGTTGCTGTCTCCAAAGTGTCCTGCTGATATTCCTGGCCCTTCCTGTTCCCCAGGTGGTGGTATTGGCCTTTTCCTCCCATCTTGGTGTGGCTTCCCCTTTCGTAGACAGGGGTTCCTGACATATCAACCAAAGGCCTGACGGAACAGCTCTGTCTTACAGGCCCTGTGGAACTGAAGAAGATCCCGCAGGGCCCTAATCTTGACTGGATGTTCCACCAGGCAGGGGCCAGGGCAGAAAAAGCCCTGGCCCTGGTCGAGGTAAGATGGACATCCTTTGGGCCAGGGACAGCCAGAAGATGTTTATCCATGGAGCGTAATGCTCTTTGTGGCGTATATGGGAAGAGGCGGTCCCTCAGACATGTGGGTCCCAGGCCGTGTAAGGCTTTGAAGGTAATTACCAGCACCTTGAAGCAAATCCGGAAGTCAACTGGCAACCAACCAATACTTTTATTGCCAGATTACAGAGGCTGTGCACTATGTCCCTGTATACTGTTCCAGTGCTGATGAGTAATGGGCGGTGGAAGTGGGAGGGAGGGCATCAGGGAGGTACCGTAAGGAAATACTGTAAGAGTGCTGATGTTTGTTAATGTCTTAACCATGTTTGTATTTTGGGTAAAAAATAATGTCATTAATTGAGTTTGCTTGTGTCCTTTATAAAGTTCATATCTCATGTACCTGTGGCACACATGGCTTAGCCCAGCAAAGGGATATTTATGTCAGATTTGGCCCTCATAACAAATGAGTGTGACACCTCTGCTCTATAGCATTATACCCTGCTGAGCTGCTTCCTCTCCACAAAACTCAACCTCCTCAGGCTTCACACCTAAACAGGGGTCATTTCGTAGAAAAAGAGGTGCAGGAGCTCATTAGCATAACTTATCTGCATATGCCACGCCCCCTGACATCACCGAAACTGTGTCAGAAGGCAACACCCACCGCTCAGGCTCCACTGGACTGTTTTGGATTGCTAGCTATGGGGGGGAACATGCACATCTGCCTTCACAGAGGAGGGAGAGCTTGTACTTGAATAAACCTTGGCCTTAAAGGTGCCACTGGACTGTTTTGGATTGCTATCTGGGGGGGGGGCTCTGCAACTTACCTGGCTGCTTCTTGTGGCCTGGGGCTACTGGGAGCAGGGGGTGGGGCTTGTTGCATGTGCCCGCCCCCTGGGCTCTTTACTGCCGGAGCTCCACTCCTGTGTGCTCCTACAGGAAATTACCCCTGCCCCAAAATCTCCAGGAATTTCCCAACCAATGCTAAGTAGCTTCTATCTTCTTACCCACCTTCCAGTCTGATAATAGCCTGCCCATATGATTTTCTGTTGTTTTTGTTGTTGTTGTTTTTAAAAAACCATGATGGTGCAGTTGGAGAATCACAGAATGCCACATTCTGGGTAGTTTGAACCTCAACTATCACTTCAGACATTGTCCAATCCACCATTATGTGTGCTGGGCCCCTGCATGCAATTTCAAAAAGTGAAAATACACAGAATTTCTTTTGGGAAACGCGTTATGATTTGCAGATTTAGACTTCAACAGTGACTGAGCATTGCTTAAATGATATCTCATGCCTGTCTCAAAGCAACTAAGAATAACTTGTTAAAACATACATGTTATTCTTGCATCTGCAGAATCTCAGTGGCAAGACTTGAACACCTTTGACCCCACTGGGACATTCTTAAAGCAATGAGATCCCCTGTCTTGACAGAACATTAATTATCACAGCTGGAGGCAGAGATATTGTGCCTGTCATTTGCTGCTGTTGAGAAAACATTGATATGCAGTGTGCAGTGACTGAACAGCTGTTGAGCAGTTGGAGAAGCAACATTTTTGCTGCTTTGCCTTCCTTTGACAACCCACTAATCTGTTATTATATAATCTGAAATCACTATGTTATTCTTTCAGCAAATTTTAGAAGAGAAGAAGAAGAGATTGGATTTATACCCCACCCTTCACTACCCAAAGGTGTCTCAGAGCGGCTTACAAACTCCTTTCCCTTCCCCTCCCCACAACAGACACCCTGTGAGGCAGGTGGGGCTGAGAGAGCTCTGACAGAAATGGCTCTTTTTCAAGAACAGCTCTTGTCAGAACTACGGCTTGCCCAAGGTCATCCAGCCAGGTGCAAGTGGAGGAGTGGGGAATCAAACCCGGTTCTCCCAGATTAGACTCCATGCACTTAACCTCTCCAAGACTTCCACTGGGGTACACTTTAGTAACCATGTTACACTAGGGGGTATGTCAGGCTGCTGAATGACTATCATGAATGATAAAATCACAGCATTGGAAGGGTCCATACAGGCCATCTAGTCCAACCCCCTCAATGCAGGATCAGCCTAGAGCTGACAAGTGTTTGTCCAGCAGCTGCTTAAAGACTGCCAGTGAGAGGGAGCTCACCACCTCCCTAGGCGGTTGATTCCACTGTGGCACAACTCGTACTGTAAAAAAGGTTCCCCCTAATATCCACCTTCCCGCCCTTAGTTTAAATCCATGATTGCGAGTCCTATCCTCTGCTGCCAACAGCTCCCTGCCATCCTCTAAGTGACAGCCCTCCAAATACTTCAGGAGAGCCATCGTGTCCCCCCTCAACCTCCTCTTCTCCAGACTAAACATTCCCAAGTGCCTCAGCCTTTCCTCACAGGGCTTGGTCTTCAGGCCCCCGATAATCCTTGTCGATCTCCTCTATGCCCGTTCCATTCTGTTCACATCCTTTTTGAAGTGAGGCCTCCAGGACTGCACACAATACTCCAGGTGTGGCCTGACCAATGCAGTGTACAGCAGGACTATGACATCTTGCAACTTGGATGTTATGACTTTGTTGATCGCATTAGCCTTTTTTGTTGCTGCATCACACTGGCTGCTCATATTTAGCTTATGGTTCACCCGTACCCCAAGATCTTATTCACACACACTGCTACCCAGAAGTCTATCCCCCATCAAGTATGCGTGTTCCTTAGTTTTGTTACTCAGATGTAGAACTCAGCACTTATCCTTGTTAAATTGCATCTTGTTCACATCTGCCCACTTTTCCAGTGTGTTCAGATCTCGTTGAATTCTCTATCTTCTGGTGTGTTTACTGCTCTTCCCAATTTGGTATCATCTGCAAATTTAATTTGATGATAATTCTGCCCTTCCATACCCTCGTCCAGATCATTTATAAAAATATTGAAAAATACTGGGCCCAGAACCAAGCCCTGCGGCACCCCACTGTACACCTCCCTCCATTCAGATGAAATGTCATTGACAACTACTCTCTGAGTGTGGTTCTCCAACCAGTTCCCTATCCACCTAACTATCCTAGAGTCCAGTCCACAGTCCTCTAGTTTACCCATCAGAAGATCATGGGGAACCAGCCTGCGCCTGCTGCATATCTATGATAAAGATCAAGAAGCTGATGATCAAGGCACACCAGAGATTATATTAACATGTTGCTGCCATCCCTAAATATTACTTTACAACTAGCTAGCACTCTATGATATTGGATTGGTTTTAGATGGTTTTATCTATGTTATATTTGTTCTTATGTTTTATCCTTTGTAAGCCACCCTGAGCCTGCTTTGGTGGGGAGGGCGGGGTATAAATCGAATAAATAAATAAACAAATAAACCCTGCCAAAGGCTTTACTGAAATCCAGGTAAACAACACTAACAGCATTCCCTCCATCCAATAAGCTCGTCACTCAATCAAAGAAAGAAATGAGCAAAAAGATTTCTGGGTTTAGAGGTAAACCGATTTCTGTTATGTCTTTTATCAGTTGTTTTGTATTTTTCCAAAATCTTTGTATGTTCTCACATTTCCACCAGATGTGAAAATGTGTCCCTTTATTATTCTTGCATCTCCAGCAATTCCCTGAGACATTTGTGTAACACTTTTGTAGCCTATCTGGCGTCCAGTGCCACCTGTATATCATTTTTAATATATTTTCTTTGTATGGTGTTGCTCTTAATAGTTTAATTGATTTCCAGGATTTTTCCCATTCTTCCCTCTCTATCTTACGCCCCAAGTCCTTTTCCCATTTAATCATGGAAGGTTTTTCCCAGTCATCTTTTAGTTGTTCTTCTAGTAATAGGTTATATATTTTCCCTATTTGCTTATCTGTCTCTCGCAACCAAATTTTATCTAGTTGTGTATCGTTGGTATGAAAGCCTTGTTTTTTGTCTCTGGTAAATCTTGAAATTAGTTGATTTCTTTCCCATATTGATAGATTTACCTGCATATCTTGCAGAGTTTCCCAGGGCTTGAGTTCATTTTGTTCATTTAATAAGGTCTTGTATGTTATATTTTTCTCTTCTGTCATTAATGAAGGCATTACAAAGGCCTCGATAGGTGATATCCACTTTGGTATTTTTTCATACATTTTTTCTTTTACTTGTCTCCATATTTGCATTAGGGGTCCTCTTATC
>NW_015170939.1:133895-153712 GCF_001447785.1 Gekko japonicus
GAAGGAATCTTGGTCTTGATTTGGAGCATATATATTTACTATATACATTTCCTTTCCATTATATCTAATTTTAACCACCAAGATTCTCCTATTTTTAGTTTTAAATTTAAGTTCTGGGTTTAGGTTTTCTTTTACATATGTGACCAAACCTCTTTTTTTTACTGTATCTGATGCTACAAATGGAGTGCCCAATTTTTTACAATCCAGGTACTTAATGTGTTCTTCTTTAATATGAGTTTCCTGAAAACATATTACGCTCAAATTTAATTTTATTGTTTGATGGAAGATTTTTTTCCTTTTATGTGGGCTGTTCAGCCCGTTAACATTCACCGATATAAAAAGATAGCCATCTTTTTAATCTCTTTTTGCTGTTACTATGTTTTTTAATTGAAGTCTTGTTCTTATTTGGGATTCTGTTTTCTGTCTTAATTGTTGTTTCTTTTTTTCTTTGTAAACTTCCCTTCTTTCCGTTCCTGTGGCTTCCTCTCGGCTTGATGTTTCTTCCTGTTTATCGAAATCTTCCTCCTCCTCCTCCTCTTCTTCTCCTCCACCCCTTTGCCATCCCAGATCTTCACCTTCCTTTTCGAGAAAGTTTTCTAATTTAAAGACGGAATCTATTCTAAATCTTCGCGTTTTGTAATTGAATAAGACGCCTTCTGGTACCAACCATCTATATTGTATTTGGTTTTTTCTTAGAAGATCAGTAAGTATATCATAATAGCGGCGTTTCTCTCTAACCTTCCATGGGACTTCTTTGAGCACTCTTACTTCTGCTCCCAGTATGGTTAATTTTTTATCATTTACTGCATGGATAATTTGATCTCTTGTTTTTTTTCTATGGAATCTGACATGTACTTCTCTTGGAAGTTTGTGTTTCCTTCTGTAATTTGAGCTTTTGCGTTGTATCGTGACTATATCATCTAGGAGTTCTTTTTCATTTTCTAGCTCCAATTGTTCTACCATACTTTTAACTAGAACTTCTTTTAGGTCTTTTTCAACTTTCTCACTAATGTTTTGGAACCTAAGCATTGTTTCTGCTTTTTCCATTTCAAATAGTATCACAGATTGCTCCAACATATCTACCTTTGTTTTCACTTCTTGTACTTCTTGATCTATGTCTTCAACTTTCTCTTCTAGTACGGTTGTATTTTCAATGATTTTTTTAATGTCTGCTTTTATTTCTTGTGTATCCGATTTCAGTTGCTCTGAAATTTCGTTTATTTTTTCGCGTAGAGGGTCAATCTCTTTTTTAATTGCCTCTCCTGTCTGCTGTGTCGTTTGTTGTAGGTAGTTGGACATTATGGATTGTAGGTCCGCAAGGGATACTAACTGGGTAAAGGTAAAGGTAACCCTGCCCCTTGACTGGGGGATGGTATTCCCGATTTTTTCATTGAACCTGATGCCATTTTAGATGAAGCCGTAAGTTCTGTCGAGTATTCACTTAAGGTTCTTAAATTTGTTATTTTCTTATCTTGATAATTAATTGGTAATGCTGTTGTTAAACTAATAAGTTAAGTCTATAATCTTCAACTTTAATTATTTGTCTCAGCTTTCTATGTGTCCCCCACGACTGGATTTTTATTTGATTTAGTTTTCCTTTTGGAGCTTCTGTCCCTTTAAATCTAATTTGTTATTCACTATATTTTGTTACTCCTTGCACTTTCACCAATATTATGTCTTTATTTTCTTTAACTTCTGTCCCTTTCACTTATTTATTCTCTATCTGTACGTCAAAACCGCCTGGTCTGATCTTCAGCTAACCACAAGTGGCGTTGTTCTAAGTAAGTGTCAGTTCTAAGTTCGTGTCAGTGCTCCCCCGATGCAAACGATGAGTCTCAGGATGTGATTGGTACTGTTGACGATTCTTCCGGCCTATCTCAGCGCAAACAACGTATCTCCAAGCGCAAATGGCGTATTTCCATGCGCAAACGGCGTATCTCCTTGCGCAAACGGTGTATCTCCTTGCGCAAACGGCGTATCTCCTTGCACAAACGGCGTATCTCCCTCTGCGCAGGCGTATAAGGCTTTTAGCTCCGTCGCTGTCGTCGCCACCCCCACGATCTCGCCGACGCTCAGCCCGGCCCCTCCTCCGGCTCAGCCTCCACGAATTACACGATCTCGCCGACGCTCAGCCCGGCCCCTCCTTCGGCACAACCTCCGCCCCAATATCTCCGCTCTAATCCGGTCCGCTCCACTCCACACCACACCTCTTTCACAGGCAAATCTTTTAAAGGGATACAAGTCAACAGCTGTATGTAATCTGCATTCAAGTTTCAATTTATTAACCTGTATTTATTTATGTTTAGTTTCTGTATTTTTCACGATATTTTTCTTTCGGCGCTTTTCCCTCTTATTATTCAACCCCTTTGTGGAAACCTTACTGTAGCCTAGGTAAATCCTAACTTCTTTTCCACCCCCCGCTGATTCCTGCGCCTTTGTTTAATTACATATACCTTAATTGTTTTGTTGTTATTATCTGGATAACTTGCAAAATTGTAAAAGTACTTAGCTTCGGCTGTTTCTTTCAGAAGTCTTTTTATCCCCCATTGGCTTTCACGAGTCTCGGCTGCTCCTGACGAATGATACCTCTCGCCGTCTCGGACTCTCACACCTCTCGCTTCGGGACAGTTTCCCTTAGTCCTGGAGGGTTGCCACTTCTCCAGGTGGAAGCCCAAGTCCCCTGCTAAAGTTCTTTCCTAGCGTAAGAACTTTGGTTGGTTTTGAACCCTATATTAAGGTGAGAGAGTATCTGGATGCTCAGAGCTCAAAGCCCCTGCGTCCTCCTTCGTCGAAACCGGAAGCCAACCACATTTTCCCTCTTTTTTCCATTCGTCAGTATTAAAGTTCTTCAGGTAACCTATCTTTTAACTGTTGTTCTTATATGTTTAAACTTACTCTAAATGTCCTTCTATCTTCAGTAGTTATCAAAGCAAAATAGATTATTTTTCACATCCCAGCATTTCTCTAAATATTCTTTAAAGTCTTTCCAGTCTGCAAAAAATTCTTCAGCTTCCTGATTCTTAAGCTTTCTTGTCATTTTGTCCATTTCCACCATAAAGAGTAACTTTTTTAACCACTCCCAAATCCTGGGAGTTCTTTCTTGTTTCCAGCATTGAGCATATGTCATTCTAGCAGTTGTAATCATATACCACATAAAAGTCCTTTTTGCAATATTGACTTCTTCCATTTTAAGTCCCAGAAGTAGCATTTCAGGCTCCTTCTTAATTTTACATTTCATAATTTTCTCCATTTCTATATGGACTTCAGTCCAAAAGTTTTTTGCTTATGTCAGAACAATTTTATTTATATACTAGGAAGAAGGCCCATTGTGGGAAGAAATACAATGAACTCTAGAAAGAAGCTCCAGGTGAGTGTCCTGGGTGTGGCAGGTGGGGCAGCGGAGGGAAAAGAAAAATAGAGGGAGGAGAGCCATGTTTATTTCCTTCTGCTTAGCTATAAGGCAGGGCTGTCTCAAGTCATTTTGCTGCCCCAAGTGGGTAACATGGGAGGAGAGCCACATGGTAACAGGTATGGTTCCCTCCACCCCTGACTTATGTTGATTTGGGGCTATGCAGTGGCAGCTAAGGTAGAAAAGCACCTCCTCCTATGGGAAGGGGAAGGACCTCAGCAGGGTACAATGCCATAGAGTCCACTGCCCAAAGCAGCCGTTGTCTCCAAGAGAACTGATCTTGGTCATCTGGAGATCAGTTGTAATAGCTGGGAAATTTTCTGTAGGGGAAGTGATGTGTAATATGGTGTAATATGGGTAATATGGTGATTTCTGGGAGATCTCCAGGCCCCACAGGGAGACTGGCAACCCCGATGAACATTTAGGGGAAGACTGAGAGATGTATTTTACCTCAGGACACATTCAATGACTCCAAAAAGCAACAGCAAACTGTTTAGAATGTTGGAGGCAAGGGCCAATCAGGCCACATATGCAAATGACCTTTTTGTTCTGACTGCCTATGGGAGGGAGAGAATGATGTGTGGAATGGAGAGAGGCCCAATCAGGCCACATATGCAAATTACCTTGAAAGGCTGAAATCTGTGCTGGCTTCCCCAGATCACCAAATAGTCCTTTAGATGCTCACAGATTCCATTAAAATGTGTTCCAGTATCTTCCCTTGGACAGAGGTCAGACTGACTGGCCTGTAGTTTCCTGGGTCATCCGCAAAGGGGTGTTGTTTTATTTGATTCAGTGGAAAGATTTTGGTCCCTCCGAGAATGAATGGGTCTGTGAGTGCCATGTAAATGCCCCTCATCTTCTCCATGCCTTCCACAAGAAGTTCCTTAACAGACTTCAGACCCAGGTATACCCAGTATTTATCCACCCAGCTAAAGTCATATTTTGACTGAATAATTTCCTTTTGCTGTGGTGATATTTGAATAGGGTATAAGGTTGATTTTGAGGGATTTACTTGCAAACCTGAAATGTTAGAGAAGGATTGTAGAAGTTCAGTGGTGGCAGGTAAAGAAATTTCAGGAAATATGCTGAAGTTGGCCATGTCGTCTGCAAATAAACTGAGTTTCACTTGTTGATCTTGTAATGGGATACCTGGAATTAAAATCTCTCTCTCTCTCTCTCTCTCTCTCTCTCTCAGTCTCTCTCTCTCTCTCGGTCTCTCTCTCTCTCGGTCTCTCTCTCTCACACACACACACACTCACAAACACGCACACACTCACACACACACTCACACTGAATTTAAGACATAGACCACATATACTTATAAATTTATCACACCCCATTGGTGGATCATCTCATGTTGGAAAGAGGATGCTGGGCTTAATGGACGTAGGTATAACCTAGATACGCTTCTACAATTCCTTCTCTGGTAGATCTGTGTCTCTTCTAGACAGAAAGCTGAAAAGAATGGTTCTAAATTCAACCCAGCCTTGATCCACCTATGTTTTGCATCATATCAACTTGTTCCAAAGATGGTGATTTCCAGGTCCACCCGTTTAACATGCTAGCCCACTCTGGGCCTATATACAGTATATAGCTGGGCTCTTCTCCTTCGAATTTTACCTGTTCACCATCACATATTAATTAACTACTGTTTTTTAGGTTTTTAACTGGAATAGTATAGAATCTGTTTTATTTGTTTTATTGATCTGTTGTAACCCAGCCTGAGTCCGCTTTTGGGGGAGGGCGGGATAGAGATCTCATAAATAAATAAATAAATTGACAAGTGGCTTTGACTTCACTGGTGACCAGTGATGCCCATATTTTATGTAGGCATCATTTTGAAGCATTTTAAAATTGTATTTTAGGTTACTTCCCCCCCCCCCTGTATGGTAAAGACATAGTTCTCTGTGTTGTGTCATTCCAGTAAGAGTCCATAAAAATCTAGCAAAACTTAAAAACTTGACAAACCTCAAGAACTCTATTCTCATCATTCCCCTCAACCCCACCCCATGACTCACCACTTGCTGAGACTGCATTCAGCGCCTAAACAATAAATTGTTTCCAGGCTATGCCTTCACTTCTTTGAGGTGATCCCTTTGTAGCATCTACCAATCTGCCCCTCCTCCCCAACTGGTGTCAGGCCCTTGCATCTATGTGAATATATAAAGCTAGTACTGTTAGCCCACATGAGATCAGTGCTACTTCAGCTATATATCTCCAGCTAACAAATATTTGCAAGTTTTCTTGTTGTCGAGAAAGGTCCTAAATATTTCCTTTTTCCACAGCTTTCTCCAGTTCTTCTGATCTCACAAGGCATCAATTGGTGTCCTGCATCATTGTCATCCTTAGATCTAGCTTGTACTGATTAGCTGTGGCATGGGAGACCCTCCTAGATCCCTTCAGCAGAGTTGTTTGGGGGTCCTAATTGATATCTGCATGTATACCTCCTATTCTGTTCCTTTGATGGACAGAATGGGCCCTGTGGTAGGGTGAATGTATCTGTTGATTATCCATTAGGAGAAGATCTGATAAAGATAAGCTTTTTTGAACTACATAGCCATTCTTTATAAATTGGGGTGGGGAAATCATTTAACAATATTTCCTGAATCATGAGAATCACTCAGAATGCTTAAAGAGATTTATACACCTTTTCACAACCAAGTCTGTCATTAAAAATCCATGTTTTAATCTGCAGATAATCAATCCATCATCTTTTGATAACAGAAGATAAAAACTCTGTCCTGCCCCACTAATTAGTACACTGCCTGGAAACCACAGGGGGAGATCTCAGAGAAGTTAAGTAAACTTGCTGAATAATGTTTTAAGTGACTGTGAGGCTGAAGAAAATGTAACATGTTGTAGTAAATAAATGGACTCAGTTAATGTAATTAACTATGAAAGTCAATTGCACAGCTCAGCTATCACATAACTCAGTGCTGCAGTTTGATTGGCATTTGGTTTAGGTTGCTGGTATTGCATTAGATTGAATGCAACAGAAGCAGGGCTTCAGTTGAGCCAGAGTTCAGTCCCAAAACTCTTTCAGATTCAGGTTTAGCTCTGAATTGTTTGAAATAATATTATAGAGTGAGTTTCAGAACATGGGCAACAGATCCAGGAAACTCTTTAACTCTACAGAATAAAGCTGAGGGACATTCCAAAACTTAAGACCAAAATTGCTGTGATTCTTGAGCTTGTTCAACTACTTGAGTTTCCCAACCTGATAAGCTCAAGTTTAAGCAGAGTTCCTTAATGGGTATTTTTGTATCTGCTAAAGCCCATGTAACTGTGATAAGGGGGTGTGAGGTTAGGGTTAAGGTGGGATGAGTCTGTTACAAATACCATTCCCATAAGACACTCTACGCTTCTTGAACTCGGTAACATAAATTCAGGGACTGGACAGCTTGGGAGCTTCCTTGAGCTGGGTCATGTGGACTAGCGCAAGGAAAGCACAGTTGCCTGGAACCTCAGAAACTATTAGATTTTTGACCACTTTTTTTCTGTTGCCAAAGTCTTGGATGATAAATGGAAACAATCTAAAGGGGGCAGTCTAACCACACACACACACACACACACACACACACACACACACACACACACACAGCTTGAGAGACAGAAAGCTTCTTTTTGATAACAGCAAACTATGTGACTGAATTTCAAAAAAATGCTGAAAGTATTAATAATTATTTTACACACAGACCGATTTCACACAAGAGCTGCGCTGCAGTCGTGCCTCCCTTTGCCCCGCTTCTATTGGTCAATTTTCCACTAGAAGCAGCGTGGCTGCATTTTGACCCGCGGCTTCACCCGATTTTCCCCGTGGTTTCGTGATCCTGTTTTTTGAGGATCATGAAACCGCGGGGAAAATAGGGCGAAGCTGCGGGTCAAAATGCGGCCACTCGGCTTCACGTGGGAAATTGACCAAAAGAAGCGGGGCAAAGGGAGGCACAACCGCAGCACAGCTCTTGTGTGAAATCGGTCACAGAGTTTTAAATGCCATCAAGGTTCTCTTCCAAAAGACACATGCACCCCTCTGTCCTGATTTAGCACAAGACCAGACACCCAGTTTTTTCTTCCCTCAAGCATGTGGTCAGTGATGTCAAAGATTATACCAGTCATTTGTTAAGCAAAGTCGGTGTATATGAGTGGTGCTAAGGAGCGATCATGCACCTGCCTGCTGTGCATGAGCATTTCTGAACCAAGGCTAATAAGTGAGAATTCATGCCACATGGACTCTGATGCTTTTCTCTTCTTTGGGGGTAATCAATCATCCCAGTCCTATAGTTGGATTTACTCAGGGGTTATTTCATAGGAGCTCATTAGCATAACTTATTAGCATAACTTATTTGCATATGCCACACCCTCTGGCATCACTGGAAGTGTGTCAGAAAGCGACACCCACCGCTCAGGCTCCACTGGACTGTTTTGGATTGCTAGCTATTGGGGGGGGGATGTGCAGATCTGTCCTTGCAGAGGAGGGCTCTGCAACTTACCTGATTGCTTCTTGTTCCTCATGGCCCAACTGAGGGCTGTTGGGAGCAGGAGGCAGGGCTTGTTGCATGTGCCCACCCCCTGAGCTCCTTACTGCTGGAGCTCTGCTCCTGTGCGCTCCTGCAGGAAATGACCCCTGGCTTTACTACAAAATGAGAGATATGTCCTGTATCAGTCTTGAAAGATGACATACAACTTATTCTGTTCTAATTATTCACCAATTCAGTCATTAATTAAAATGTTTCTGTTCCAGAGTTTGCCCTTTATAACCATTCTTATCTCTGGTCCATATAATTTAGGGTGATTTTGCATTGACTTTTCCCTCCATTGTTTTACCAAAGGTGCAGCTCAAAACCACATTCAAATACCCCGGGGCAACACCGTACTGACTGTGAAGTCACCTCCGAACAGCCATAAATCTATGCAAAAGGTACCATAAAATCCGATGATCAAAGAAAGTGAAAGTGGCATGCAATGCAGAAGGGAAGTTCTGTTCCAACATGGGTTTGATAAAACAACGAAGGGAAAAGCCAATGCAGAATCGCCCTTAGTTCTGTTTAAGTACTCTGCCCCATTTAAGCTACTCCTTTGAGATGCAGCTCCCTTGTCTAACCAGCAAAGATGATATTAGTGGGTCATCCTAGATGTCTGATGTTTTAAAAAGCATGTTTTTGAAACTAAAACAATAATGGAATATTTTTGAGAATAATTAGTTCACCATCAGCATATGTCCCTTAAACAAGTCTGGGTATAAAAGGGAGAAAGGAATATGAAACCTTTTAAAGGATTATAGTAGGCATTCATAACCCACACATATGAAGAGTCTGGGATGCATTGAACATTGTACTGAGGTGCTTCTTTTAAGTAGCTAGTTTAAAAAAAAAAAAAGCTCTGAGTATATAGATCCAAGGAATTATAATGGGAACAGTCTAGAAACTCAATCTGGTTTCCAGCATAGTTCTGATTTTTTGGGCATCCGTTCTGTAATCTAAAGGTTTTTTTCCTATTTAAGTCAATCGAAGTGCACAAGATTCTGTATCTTCCCTGTGAATCTCAGTGAGAACAGCAAGACAAATGTTTTTAGAGTACTCAGTTATGTACCCCACACTGAGATGACTTAGGAGGAAATTCTTCAAAGTCTTTACTATTGCTCATAATGGAAAAGTGGAGGCCTCAAGGGGTGGTGGTGAATGAATCAGTGGGGAAGGAAATTGTTGCTGGTCATTCAGATCTTGCACAGAACAATATATGGCCCATGTTTAAACCTTATTTGCCAAACAAGAATCCAGAATTTTGAAATAACTGAGGATCTGCAGGGGTTAACATAAGCAATGTGTCCTTCATTCTCTACATTAATAACAAGATTTGGCCAAAGGGAAAGAATCTAACATCTGACCCAAAAATGTACTAGGCAATTTGTGGCCATTGAGTAGACACCTATGTCACCTCACCAGGTGTTCCAGAAAGAGGGGTTCAGTTGAGCCTGCATATAGAGCCAACCAAGATATACAATTGCCAACCAAGATGCCGTACAGATAAATTCGTTCCATAAAACCAATATTGCACATGGAAAATTAAACTAATAAACAAGAGAGGGCTTGAAATTACAATGTCAATAAAAATAGTAGGAGAAAGAAAACAGTAATAAACAAAACACCTCTGTCTTTATTGTTATTCGCCAAGTAATCTAATGTATTAAACTTCATTTCTCCATTGAAATCACTGGGGAAGCTGATGATGGAGAGATTTTGTAGGAATCGGTGGCTGCAGGTTACTATCCAAGACAGAGAAGAATTTGGCAGCTGAGTGCTTGGTTACTTTGAAGGTGAGCATTACAAGCTCCTGGCAAAGGCATATGAACATCAATGGAATCTCTAGCACTGGCATGAAACTCAATGGATGGCAGTATTAGCCCATACTCCCCTAATCAATATTCATCATCATCACGATCATGATACCATACAGAGTTTCTAGGCGAAAAGACAATTCTTCCCACAAGCTTTCAATAAACAATGGAGGAAAAAACTGATTCAATGCGAACAGTGCATGTATGGGAATGTATGTAAATCTATATATGCAGGGGTCATTTTGTACAAAAAGAGGTGCAGGAGCTCATTAGCATAACTCATTAGCATGACTTATTTGCATATGCCACACCCCCTGACATCACCTGAAGTGTGTCAGAAGGCAACACCCACCGCTCAGGTTCCACTGGACTGTTTTGGATTGCTAGCTATGGGGGGGGGGGTTGGAACATGCAGGTCTGTCCTCGCAGAGGAGGGAGAGCTTTTACCTGAATAAAACTTGATCTTAAAGGTGCCACTGGACTGTTTTGGACCGGGGGGGCGGGGGGGCTCCGCAACTTATCTGGCTGCTTCTTGCTCTGCTGCTGAGAGCAGGGGGTGGGGCTTGTTGCATGTACCCACCCCCTGGGCTCTTTACTGTTGGAGCTCCACTCTTGTGTGCTCCTGCAGGAAATGACCCCTGTATGTATGTAAATTTAGTTTTCTGTGTTTAAACTCATAGAATCCCTTAGTGTTGGAAACAACAGGTAATGAAGTGTGGGGGAGGGGGTTTCCTGAGATACTTTGAGTGACTACTAGGGAAAGGGACTTCTGAATTCTCTCTCTCTCTCTCTCTCTCTCTCTCTCTCTCTCTCTCTCTCTCTCTCTGAGTGATTACTGCATGCACTTCCCTGTCAGGTTCTTAGCCTTCTCATCATTTCCCCCATCACTCTGATAGGCTCCTGCAAGAATGTTTCCAAAATGATTCCATCTACATCCTGAGAAATACAAATATATATATGTATGTATGTATGTATGTATGTATGTATGTATGTGTGTGTGTGTATTAAAAAATAAAACCACTGAACTATATTTTCTCACATGATGACCCCCTTTCTTTATATGAGTTCTGCCTTACTAGATGTTCATTTATGCTTTTACAAAAACATTCTGACTAGAGGTTCATCTTTGATTTAATTTGAACACTGTTACACACACACACACACACACACATTCATACACTTGGCATTTTGAAAATCTAAGGCAGCTAACAACCCAAACAGGAGAGAAGCAATTTCCTTTCATAAGAATATTGATTAGAAATTACCTTAATACTCCTACGTCTGAAAGCCTTCTGATGATGGTGACCATAATAACACTAACAGTGATAATAATGTACAAAGATATCATGCCACTGACAAATAGAAACCATTTTATATCTAGTGGGATTGAAGCAATAAAGGCTGAAGGGCTGCATCACCTGCAAGGAGATCAGATACGTTCTGCTTTCCTCAGTGTAATAAAACTTGTCAAATAAAGCTGAATAAAATCTCCTTATCTGTGTCTGTGGCTTATTTCTTTCCCCAGCCTCTCCTCTCTTCCCAGATCACAGAAATCAGCCTTTCTCCAGAATGACAGTTCAATTAGAGTCAATTTAGTGAAAGTTATTGCAGGGGATTTTTAAAATTATTACTTAACAGGAGCCAAGGGCAACGGTGGCACTAGGCAGGAATGTGCCTGTGAAAAGGACCCACACAGTTTGTCTGCCATCACATGCCATTGATGGTTTCTAAATAAGGGACGACATCCTTTGATGATGTAAATTTGTGTCGATGCTACTGAAGTTTCTTGCTCAAAGTGATGCCTCAAATATCGCTGATCTTTGTCATGCCAGGGAGCACTTGTGCTACTGGAAAAGCTGTGGGACAGTGGAGGCAAGGGTCATTTCCTGCAGGAGCGCACAGGAGCAGAGCTCCGGCAGTAAAGAGCCCAGGGGCGGGCACATGCAACAAGCCCCACCCCCTGCTCCCAGCAGCCCTCAGTCAGAGCAAGATGCAGCCAGGTAAGTTGCAGAGCTCCCCCTGGCCCAAAACAGTCCAGTGGCACCTTTAAGACCAAGTTTTATTCAGGTACAAGCTCTCCCTCCTCTGCAAGAACAGATCTGCACGTCCCCCCCCCCACACAGCTAGCAATCCAAAACAGTCCAGTAGATCCTGAGAGGTGGGTGTTGCCTTCTGACATACTTCCAGTGATGTCAGGGGGTGTGGCATATGCAAATAATGAGTTATGCTAATGAGCTCCTGCCCCTCTTTTTCTACAAAATGATCCCTGAGTGGAGGAATACAAGCTTCACATTCAGAAGGTCCAAATTAAATCCCTAGCTTCAACTGAAGTGGTCTCAGGTAGCAGCTGTTGGGAAAGACCTTTCTTTACCAGGGCTTCAAAGCAGTGGGAAGACTTGGAGAACAAAGTTACAGGAGTCATGATCATGCTGAATGCTCATGGACCCAGGTGATTAGCTTTTATATGAAAGCCAGTTTGGTGTAGTGGTTAAGAGCGCGGACTCTAATCTGGGAGAACCAGGTTTGATTCCCCACTCCTTCACATGCAGCTGCTGGATGACCTTGGGCAAGCCATAGTTGTCAGAGCTGTTCTCTCAAGAGCAGTCTTTGAAAGAGCTCTCTCAGCCCCACCTACCTCACAGGGTGTCTGTTGTGGGGAGGGGAAGGGAAAAGAGATTGTAAGCTGGTCTGAGACTCCGATTGAAGGGCGCGGTATAAATCCAATCACTTCTGCTTCTGCTTCTTTTTGGGATGGTGTGAGATCTCCCCCGGAGGGATTCTCTGTCTGGACTCCTGGGATGGCTCTCAGCAGCACTTGCTACTGCCGGCGGACATTACTGAGCTAAATGGACCAAATTATCTGACTTGGTAAAAGGCAGCTAAGTTTATTACTGGACTTCCTGTACTGGTTTTGTATATAGATAAGAAAGCAGGTTGTGTGAGCTGCTGGTCCAGTTGGCCTCATGTACCTGCTGCATTGTGATTTTATGCCCTCTTCCTCAGGGCTTCCAAGGAGTGAGGTGAAATGTTGTGGGCTTATAAAAGAGGCGTGTGACTTAGAAGAAATGGTAGCCATTATTTCACTAGGTTATCTGAGTAAACCACTATCTTTCAGCCTTAGCCTTCATCTACAGTATTGGCTTGCTTTATGAGGTTATTGGGGGGGGGGACCAGCAACAACCCTGAGATGGATCAAGATGCCATGTTAATTTGTTTGTCGCAGTAGAAAAGAGCAAGAGTCCAGTAGCACCTTAAAGACTAACAAAATATGTGGAAGGGTATGAGCTAGAATTGGAGTCCATCTGTCCTATTTATTGGAAAGTGGAGTGATTTCAGATGCCAAATGATGTTAGCAGACAAATGGCAATAGCAGGTGAATGACAATAGCAGGTGTGATTGGATTTAGGTAAGATATGCAGAGGGGTAATAGGCATGGAAAAATCAGTATTGGTAATTAGACTGGAAACCTAGATCTTGATTCAATCCAGGTGGATGCATCATCTTGAGCTTCATTATCAGTTGGAATTCAGCAGTCTCTCTTTGCACACACAGTCAGAAGAAAGAGACCAGCATAGGTATTTGGTATAAAATAAAGGGCAGCTTTAATTAACTTTCAGATTAACATGAATCAACTGTAATTGGCAAGGGCTGCAACTCATGACAGGCAAAACAATCCCCTGATCCCTTTCCTGACTTTAAATGGGGCGAATCACTGAGCCCCTGGTGCAAGCCAACCTTAACATGGCCATTGCCAGGCGGCAGACATGCTAACAACCCTGAAGTGAGCCAGCCACCTCTAGCCATGGAGCAAGAGGGGAGACCCACTCCAGGGTGTATCACAAGCCACTAGCAGTCCCCATCCCAGGCCCATGCCAAAGTATGGTTTGTGCTGAGTGTGCCAACCCCCCAGTGAAGGAGGGGTCTGTCAGTTGGTGTTTCCCCCTCATCAACAAAACCAGGCCAGATTCCTGCCATCAACAAAGGTCAAGCCTCTGCTTAGGCCCTTGGTTCCACACACTGGCCAACAATCTGGCACAGCCCTTGCCTCAAATCCTCAAGGAAAATGTGATTCCAAATTTCAGACAGGTGAACACCATCCTCATGGTAGAGATGGACACATTCCTTCACAATGCTCGGCTGTGGGAAGACAAACCCAAACCCACCCCTCATTTGTTGTTCAGTCGCACAGTCGAGTCCGACTCTTCGCGACCCCATGGACCAGCTCCCGCCAGGCCCTCCTGTCTTCCGCTGTCCTCTGAAGTTGGCTCAATTTTATGTTCGTTGCGTCTCTGACACTGTCCAACCATCTCATCCTTTGCCATCCCCGTCTTTTTGGACCTTCAATCTTTCCCAGCCTTCTTCCAAGCCTGCTCAATGGCATGTGGATTGCAAGCCCACTTCCTTACCAGTTGGGGAAAAATGGCTGACCACACCCACCTGACACTGGGCCAACGTGCCACAATGTCCCTCATGTCTGCCTGCGCTTGCAGGATCAGAGCCTTTCCCTTCCTCATCCCCAGGTCACTGCCACCCAGGTAGATGACCAGGATGTCAGGAGGAGAGCCACCTCACTCCACAAACAAGGGCATCAACCCAGTCCAATGACGGCCCTGTCAGAATTGGGCTCTGCTGATTGTCATGTTGACTAATGTTTTCTTTTGTTTCTGTCTTTGTAGTTCGCTTTCGTTTTCCCACTATTTGGTCTCACCCCTTGCCAGCCCTCTCTGCCATAAAGATTCTGAGGGAAGGGGGGGAAGTAGGTGTGAATGCCATATATCTCTATGTGTGTATGCCGGTGTCAGGTTAGCTTTGCTGGTAACTACTTTTCCATGAGAACGAGCTTCAAGAGACTCTCATCCTTGAAGAAACATCTGTTGCTAGATAATAAACTTTGTAGTGCGGGGTAGTAGGCAGGGGCAGTGAAGGAGAGTGGGGGAGTGAATGCCCGCTGCATGACCATTGCATTATGGGACATTGATCTATTACCTATACAATGCCTAACCCTTGATCTATTCAGTCTGAACAAGAGTTCTCTCTTGTGCACATCTAAATCTCTGTTTCTAATAAAGCTTTCATGAAAAGACTATTAGGCTGAGAGTGGATTGACTCAAGGGTCTCACCGGCTCCATCTGCCCAGCCATTCGACAACGGCACAATCACTCAGGCCCAGCTGCGAGCCATTCCAGATCTCTCCGCCTGATGGGCCACCCAGAAAACTATACTGTGGCCAACGATCAGAATCCAGAGCCTCCGCACAGAAGCCAACTAACCTAAAACCAGACAACAAGAGGAAACATTAGAAGGAACAATATCTTACAGTGACATCAGAGGTCGAACATAAGTCCTGTAGGCTGCTGAACGCCACCGTCCTACTTTCCGAATGGCTGTGCCAGAATGGCCCATGGCTGCAGCTGTGGACGCAGCTCCAATCCTAAATGAATGTGTGCCAAGTCTCACACTTGATAAACCTAACTTAGTTGAGGCCTTTGACGTCACTGTCCAGAACTGGTACTTTTCTGCATGAAGGAACAGAGGGCCATCATCCTGGCCACGCTGACCAGCACATTGGTGCCAAACCCAGACTGGACAGAGGTCCCTGTCAGCACAAACACCAAGGGATAATTCATTCTCTTTTCCCTTTTAATCAGTCTTGGACAGCTGTACGTGGATCACAACCTTGTCACCCTTAAAAGAAATATCATTTACCTGCAGAGCCCTCATCAGAGATTGCCGAACCAGCTCACTGACCCGTAAAGCGCCAAAAAACACCATCAGAGTGGCAGCATGGAATAGCACAATCTCAAAGCCAGAGCTACAAACCTGTGTCCACACACCAAACAGCCCCTTTAGTACCGCAGGAGAGATGAGTTGCCGTAAGTCCCACTGAGTGCCGGCCTCCCGTACCCAGCCCTCCAGCATCTTACGCAATGTGAAGTCAGCAGTAAATTCAAGAAAACCGTGAGCCTTACTGTGGAAGGCCAAACCAGTCTACTGCAATCTAATAGATTTAATGACCAGACCCTTACCTTTCAGCAAGACACAATATTGCAGCAGATGGTCCGCCAGTATCAGCTAGTCATCCTGAAGCCCTACCTGCCCCCTAAAGGCTATAAACAGATGAACTGTGTGGTGATAAGCTTTCTACATGCTTGGCACAAGTCCTAACTCGATTCCCCTGCTGGCCTCTTCCTGCCAAGCTGCCAAAGTTCCAGGGGAATCCTTGTTGGGTACAAGTCTGCCTCCAGGGCCAGTTGACAAAACCTCTCCATCTGTTTGTGAGACAGAGCATCCGTCACCCTGCTATTCATCCCTGGGACATGCTTGGCAAGGAAAAGAACACTCAGCTGCAAACATCTAAGTGTAAAGGGGTGCAAAAGGCTCATGATTCTCAGAGAATTGGAGATCAGAGAGTTGATGACCTGAACCACCACTAAATTGTCACACCAAAAATGTACTGCACTACTGGACAGCTGTTTCCCCAAACCCACAGGGCAACCAATACAGGGAAGAATTCAAGGAAGGTCAAATCCCAACAAAGTCTGCTTGCAACCCAGGCCCCAGGCCAGTCCGCTACACACCAGTGGCCCCTAAAGTAAACCCCAAAACCCACTGATCTGGAGGCATCAGAGGTCACCTAAAGTCCTTCCTGCAAGCTCAAGTCATCCCTCCAAAAAGAAACCCCATTAAACCTGCGCAAGAATGTCTCCCAGACCTGCAGGTCTTCCTTCATTCCTTTATTGATCCTAACCCTGTGAGATGGGCTCCTAAGCCCAGCCATAGGCGGTGCAAAAATGAACTGACAGGGGCTACCACCCAGCAAGCAAAGTTCAGATGGCCCACCAGTTGCTGAAGCTCCAGGAGAGTAGCCTTCTTTTTAGACAAAAAGAGGGCCACCTGAGACAACATAGCCTCTGGTAACTGGGAAGTCTGGTTAATGGTGCCCAACTCTACCCCCAGCTTGCTGGCCAACTCAATGAAAGACTGGAGTAGATGTTGGCACCGTCCAGACCCTGCTAGCCCTACAAAAAGAAAAACATCTAAATAGTGAACAGTATCCTTTATTCCTGCCTTTACTCTCAGTGCCCACTCTAAAAAGGAACTAAAATGCTCAAACGCAGAACAAGAAATAGAACATCTCATAGGGAGGGCCCTGTCCATGTAATAGGTTTCCCTTGCTTGAAAGCCAGTCGAAGCCGACTCTAGGGATGCAGTGCTCATCTCCGTTTCCAAGCCGAAGCGCCACCACTGTCTGAAGACGTTTCCATGATCATGTGGCTGGGATGACTAGACGCCAAGGCACACAGAACCCTGTTACCTTCCCACCAAAGTGGTACCTATTTATCTACTTGCAATTTCTTGCTTTCAAACTGCTAGGTTGGCAGGAGCTGTGACCAGAGATGGGAGCTCACTCCATCATGCGGCACTCAGGTCTCGAACTGTTGAACTACCGACCTTCCGGTCTGCAGTTCAGCGTCTTAACCACTTAACCACAGCCCTTTTGTCCATAATACTTGTCCTCGAAAGCAAAACCCAAAAGTTCAAGATTTCCATGGTGCACCCTGAGAAAAGCTGACTTAATGTCACACTTCACCATCACTTCACCATCTTCTGCTGGACCATACCACCAGACCACCCGAACGGCCTGATCAAAAGAAGTATAACGGACCATACACAGGTGGTCTGAGATAGCATCATTTACCAAACTGCCTCTAGGAAACGACAGGTAATGTATCAGATGATACTCACCCTAAACTTTCTTGGGAACCACCCTAAGCGGGGAGACCCTCAATGTAGGAACATGGGGAGACAAAAAGGGGCCCCAAACTCTGCCCTCCTTACATTCCTTGCCTTTTCCCTAACTACCTGCTCCAGCCCCACAATAGACTTATGGTTCCTAGCCACGAAGGCTTCCCGTGTACCTGTATAAGGAGCCCTGAAACCATTAGTAAAGCCATCTAACAAATATGAACAATCTACAGTATTAGGATAGAAGGCCAGCCACTTTTTAAGCTGAGTGAGGTTAATAGGGCTAGGACCCTTTTCCAACACCTTGAGGGGAGGTACCACTGCCTCCTAGTCACTTGCTAACACCCTTCTGTCTTGCTTTGGAGCAAGATGTGAAGGCATGGAAACCCCCACCCCACCCCCTCATAAGGGCACTCCTGCCTGAACTTACAGGGCTCACAGGAGCAAACTTCTTGTGAAGCAAACTCCCAGCAAAGCAGCTTCGGTTGAATGCCCTAACCACCCCAGGGGTGAGATGCTGTCACACCAGCAGCCTTTTGCATAATGTGACCACTGTCTGAATGATCTCCCAAGGAAGGCTTGGCTGCGGCCATCAGTGGGAGCCAGAGGCATTGATGCACCTGGTCCCATGGCAGAGCAAGGTTAATTGCTGCCCTCATCTGAAATTCCTCATCATATTGTAACCATGTAGTATAAGCCCAATAAACGATGCCCATATACTGGAAATAGGGAGCAGCCCACACAGGGTGATTCCTAGCAGCAACTCTCACATAGATTAATAAAACCAGGCAACCAATTAGCCCATGAGCGATCCACACGCCATTGCTGAAGAACACTCCTTGTCTCGCTAAAATGAAGAAGAGAAGAAGAGATTGGATTTATACCCCGCCCTTCACTTCCCAAAGGTGTCTCAGAGTGGCTTACAAACTCTTTTCCCTTCCCCTCCCCACAACAGACACCCTGTGAGGGAGGTGGGACTGAGAGAGCTCTCAGAGGAGGAAAAAAAAGATTGGATTTATACCCTGCCCTTCACTACCCAAAGGTGTCTCAGAGTGGCTTACAAACTCCTTCCCCTTCCCCTCCCCACAACAGACACCCTGTGAGGTAGGTGGGGCTGAGAGAGCTCTTGACAGAAACTGCTCTTTTTCTAGAACAGCTCTTATCAGAACTATGGCCTGCCCAAGGTCATCCAGCCAGGTGCAAGTGGAGGAGTGGGGAATCAAACCCGATTCTCCCAGATTAGAGTCCGTGCACTTAACCACTACACCAAACTGGCTCTTGTGTCACAGTCTACTAGTTCCCATTTGGATGTTTCCCTTTGCAAGACCCTGAGTGGGTCTCTGGAGAAGCAGTGCAAGCAGCCCCCCCCCAGAATAAATCCACACAACACCAGAGGGTGGCAAGCGCATCTTCCTTCCTCTGTGAGCAGCATGCACAAACCTAAGGTTGGTTGCCAAACTCCAGGCAGGCAAACATAAAGAAACACCGTGTTAGAACACCGTGTTAGTACTGTTATGCACTTGTGTCTTCATATATTGATTTACATACAATAGAGACCCTAGTATATCTTATACACATTCATTATAGTATGAATGATGCACCTCTCATCATTTATGACTGTTGCAACCTTCCACAGCTACAGAGACCTATTCCAATGCTGTAGACTATCTTGCTCCTGATAAGAGACTGATGGAGGTTGCAACAGTCATAAATGATGAGAGGTGCATCATTCATACTATAATGAATGTGTATAAGATATACTAGGGTCTCTATTGTATGTAAATCAATATATGAAGACACAAGTGCATATTGGTAGAGTGTGTTTGGGAGACCAGCTGAGCTCTGAGCAGGAGCAGGAGAGAGAGCTGTGAGAGAGGTGAGTGGGTTTCTTTTACTTGCTTTCAGCTGAGAGCCAGAAAGACAAGGCCCTAGGCTCTTTGTCTTTCCCGTAAAATAATTTGACTTCGATAACAAAAACCACGTAAATACCAAGGGTTTAAAAGGGGGATTATATTTATTTATTTTAAAAGAATTATGAAGCCAGAATGCCAGCAGGGGGTTGGGGGCTATCCAGTGTTTTGCACGGAGTGCCTGGGTGAATTTGAATTTGAATAGCTGCTGCCTGACCTCTGCTGGGGGAGGCCTCTATTTAAGGAAGCACCTTGGCAGGGTGAGCTAAAGGGCTCTTTGCCTGTGGCTCTTAGCCTAGGGACTCTTAGACTAGGGGCTCTGTAAGAAGCCCAAAAAGAGCCAGAAAGACAAGGCCCTAGGCTCTTTGTCTTTCCCGTAAAATAATTTGACTTTGATAACAAAAACCACATAAATACC
>NW_015170939.1:154151-154332 GCF_001447785.1 Gekko japonicus
TCTTGGTAGTGGGTGATTCGATCCTTAGGCAGGTAGACAGCTGGGTGGCGAACCCGCGTACTGACCGTATGGTGACTTGCCTGCCTGGTGCGAAGGTAGCGGACATTACGCGTGTTTTAGATAGGCTGGTAGATAGTGCTGGGGAGGAGCCAGTGGTCGTGGTGCATGTCGGCACCAACGA
>NW_015170939.1:156996-168948 GCF_001447785.1 Gekko japonicus
TGAGGGGTGACATGATCGAGGTTTATAAGATTATGCATGGGAAAGAGCAGGTAGAGAAAGAGGTACTTTTCTCCCTTTCTCACAATACAAGAACTCGTGGGCACTCCATGAAACTGCAGAGCGGTCGGGTTAGAACGGATAAAAGGAAGTACTTCTTCACCCAAAGAGTGATTAACACATGGAATTCACTGCCACAGGAAGTGGTGGGAGCTACAAGCATGGACGGCTTCAAAAGGGAATTAGATAAGCATATGGAGCAGAGGTCCATCAGTGGCTATTAGCCACAAGGTAAAGGACGTCCTTCTTCACCCAAAGAGTGATTAACACTTGGAATTCACTGCCACAGGAAGTGGTGGGTGCTACAAGCATGGATGGCTTCAAAAGGGAATTAGATAAGCATATGGAGCAGAGGTCCATCAGTGGCTATTAGCCACAAGGTATAGCTAGGGGCTCTGGGGCAAGTGATGCTCTGTCTTCTTGGTGCTTGGGGGGGGTCAACAGTGGGAGGGCTTCTAATGTCCTGGCCCCACTGGTGGACCTCCTGATGGCACTGGTATTTCTGGCCACTGTGTGACACAGAGTGTTGGACTGGATGGGCCTTTGGCCTGATCCAACATTGGCGTCTCTGATGTTCTGATGTTCTGATGTGTTTTGTTCTAACACGGTGTTTCTTTATCTTTGTCTAACTTTGCTGTGTTCCCTGTGTGTTTGTTGCTGAACCTCCAGGCAGGACCTGGGAATCCACTACAATTACAACTGATCAGTTTCCATTGAGGACGTCAGCTTTGGAGACCGTATTCTAAGAACATAAGAGAAGCCCTGTTGGATCAAGCCAGTAGACCATCCAGTCCAATACTCTATGTCACACAGCAGCCAAAACCCAGGTGCCATCAAGAGGTCCAACAGTGGGTTCAGAAACTCCAGAAGCCCTCCCACACAGGTCACAGAGGACATCTCCAGATGTTGCCTCCTAGCTCTGGCATTTGGAAGTTTTCTGCCTCTTGGCCCCTGAAGGTCAATGGACCTCTCTTCCGCCAACCAGTTTAACATTTATTTATATCTTGCCTTTCTCCTTGTTGAGGACTCAAAGCGGTTTCCGTGGTTCTCCTCTCTTCCGTTTTATTCTCACAACAACCCTGTGAAGTAGGTTAGTCAGAGTGTGTGGGACTGGGCCAAGGGCGCCCCACAATCTTTCATGGCAGAATAGGGATTTGAACCTGCATCTCCCACATCCTAGCCTGACACTCTAACCACTACACCATACTGGCTTAATCCCACTTTCAAGGCCATCTACACTCCCGGACATGACTACGGGTTGCCAGCCTCCAGGTGGGGGCTGGAGATCTCCCAGAATCACAACTGATCTCCAGACTACACAAATCACATATGTATTTATTTAAGACATCCATTCCACTGCTGGTGGAGAAAACGGCTGCTCTGGAAGGCAGACTGCATGGCCTTAATTCTACCGAGGTCCTTCCCTTCCCCAAACCCCACTCTCCTGGGCTCCACCCTCAAATTTCCAGATATTTCTGAATCCAGAGTTGGCAACCTCTGGCAGTGAATCTCCGAACATCTTGATTCCCATAGGAATACCCAATGCGTGACATGACCTGGAAGACCCCGCCACAGCTGGATCCTCTGAGCGCCAAGTCACCTGGAGTTCCGCCAGCTGCAGCCCACAAGCACATGGCAGATGGACGGCCCCAACAGTGCTGAGTGAAAAGCCATACAGGCTGGCTGGCTGGCCGCAGTGAGCCAGAGTGACCCAGGGGGGCTCTTTGACGTCACTGACTGGAAAGATGGAGCCTGGCTGGGACTTGGGAGGAGGAGGCCGGCCAGTTTATTAGGTGGGCAGAGAGCAGCAGGAGGCAGGTGGCGCTCTCTCGCCTCGACCCCCACCACCACCTCAGGGCTTCCTCATAGGGAGGGCTGCCCTGGAGATCTAGCCACCAGCAGGAGTCACCCACCCCCTACACCACCTCCTCCTCCCTCACCCAGGCTGCCTTGGTGTCTCCCCCCCCCCGTTAGCTCTAGGGCATCAGATCCCTGCTGAGCTCCCTGGAAGCACCGGCACCATGGCAATGCCCGGAGCTCACCCCCACAGTGGGAAGTGCAGCCTCTGGCCACACAGCCTCCACTTCTGTCCATGTGTGACAGTAGAGGTGGTCTGCTTAACTCCCAGAATGCCGTTCCGCCGCGTTCCACCTGGAAATGAGCCCTGGTGTTTAATTAACTAGGCCTGGTCTTAGACTGGTTAGGCCACAACTAGCTGACAGGAATAGGGCAGGTTGTTCAAAATAGAGAGGGATAATCAGCAAACACCCTGAGGCATTGGGCATGGTAGAGGGTGTGACCCGAACAGGTGGGTGCATTGGGAAGGAGTGCCCCTGGAGCTGAGCAACATCATTCCAAACCTGGTAGGGGAAGGTGATGAGACTTGGCACCTCTCAGCACATAGGCTGGCAAAAGCACTGGCCAAGTTTGGAGTCCAGGTGGACCTGTCCATAAAAGGCAGCCACTGGTAGGTTGCCTAGCACAGTGTATGTATTTATTTTATTTCTTTATTTAAAACATATATTGGGTGTCTTTTTCCCTTGCAGAACTCAATGTGGCTTACAATGTAAAGAGAATGATTGTAAAAACACAATAAAACTATATGAATAAGATAACAATTAGAAAAACACATAAAAGGTCCCAGTTTAAAAACTCAAATCAGGACTGCCAATAAATAAAAACTAAATCAGTCAAATACAGTCCTAAATAAAACTGTCTTCAATAGCTTACTGAAGATCAACTGTGAGGGGGAAAGGTGCATCTCCCTGGGGAGATCGTTCCATAATCATGGGGCTGCCACTGAAAAAGCTCTCTCTAATGTGGCCAGCAGACAAGCTTCTTTGGTTGGTGGGACAATCAGGACAGAAGGGCCACTCCCTGAGAACTTAATTTCTGGGCAGGAATGTCTGGGAGAAGACAGTCCTTCAGATACCCAAGCCATGCAGGTCTTCAAAGGACAAAACCAACACCTTGAATTGGGCTCAGGTGCACATTGGTAGTCAGTGTAATTGCTGTAGTATTGCTCTCAGCAGCTGGCTCCGACTAGCTAGCCACAGCATTCTGCACTAGTTGCAGTTTCCAAACACTCTTCAGGGGTAGCCCCAAGTATAGCACGTTACAATAGTCCAGTCTAGCTGTAAATAAGGTATGGATCACTGTCGCTAGATCAGACTGAAACAGGCATGGGAGCAGCTGGTACACCAGCCAAAGCTGCACGAAAGCACTCTAAATCATGACAGCCACTTGGTTCTCTAAGGTGACTATTGTGTCAAGCAGCACTACCAAGGTGCCAACCTGACTTTTCAAGGGGCATATAACCCCATTCAAGACAGGAGACATCTGAAGTCTACGGTATGCTTTTCTACTAACCCAGAGTACCTCTGTCTCACCAAGATTAAGTTTCAGCTTGTTCACTTTCATCCAGGTGATTACTAACTCCAAGCATCAATTCAGAACATCAAGAGTGTCCTTGAAATAAGATGGAAAAGAAAGGTAGATCTAGGTATCGTCCACACATTGAAGACACTGCAGCCCCTCCTGATGACCTCTCCCACTGGCTTCAGATAAATATTACAAAGCATAGGGGATAAGATGGAGTACACCAAAGGCCAACAGCCTTGGGGCAGAGCAGGAATCTCCCGATACTTTCTTCTGAGACTGCCCCCCCCCCCGATAGGGCTCAAACCATACTAACATGGTGCCCCCTAGACTTAGTGCTGAGAGGTGACTCTGTAAGATACTATGGTCATTATTTTGTTAAGCAATTATGTAGATCAGCCATTTAAATATATAAATTAGTCAAAGCCATACAGTTCTCTTGTGTCCTCATTTGGGGGGTGCCAGGGCAAAATATGTAAGTACTCTGAATACAGAAAAAGTGTCATATAGATGCTTTCAGTCTGTGGAAGGAAGGAAGGAAGGAAGGAAGGAAGGAGGGAGGGAGGGAGGGAGGGCAAGACCTGTAGGTCACAGGAAGGAAGGAAGGATGGAAGGAAGGAAGGAAGGAAGGAAGGAAGGAAGGAAGGATCTGATCCCCATGTACCCAGGGCTAAAAAAAACACATTTCACTTTACTTAATTGATGCTATACACCACCAGGCAATTACTTGGCACAGGAATGTGTTTTGCTGACATAAATTATGCATTCATCTAAAACAGCCACTGTGTAAAATATTGAGTGAGAAAAGCAGGGTTGGTCCCCCCCCCACTTCAGCATTCTGTTGCCTTCAGCAAGATGAGTAAATCTCATCCTTAAAGCTGAGAGATCACTCCAAGGCAATATATTATCTAAAGAAAGAAAACACCAGCTGTAAATCAATGCTCGTTGCTTGAAGTAAATGAGAACATTACCTGTAGGTAAAAAAGGTTTGCATATTTATTACTTTGGTGCTTACTTAAGACGCTTCTGCTTCAAAGTTCTTGGAGAAATGGATATTATATTAATAAAATTCAGACATATTGGATCAATGTTTTCAAATCCTTCAAATTAAAATGAATATGGGGAATGCTCAGCTACTGTCTACTGTGAGGGTTACTTGGGAAATGTTTCCCAAAGTGCCAGCTCAGAAGAGGGACAGGCACAATTCTAGGGTTGCCAGCCCCCCCCCATGGAGGAAGGGGGTTCCCCACCACCAGGCCCCACTCCTACTGCTGCTGGACCACATCATGCCAACCCCTCTCACTGCTGCTGATCAGTTGGCCAAAAGGGGGACTTACTAGGAGAGAGAGGAAGCCCCAGGCAACATCGCCAGCGATGTGGTGACATCACTTCAGGAGCATACAGGAAGTGATATCATCACACCAAAGATGTCCAGGTGATGCTCTGGTATTTGCACAAAACTTTATGATAGAAGCCATTTTTACCACAGAGTTTCTGCCCAAATGCCAGTGTCGCCGCGATATTGCAGCGTGATTATGTCACTTCCGGTGCATTCCAGAAGTGACAGTGCCATGTTGCCTGGGCCTTCCGCTCTGTCCTGGTAAGTCGTCGTCTCCCCCCCCCGTTATTAAATGGGATTGCAGACTTGCTTCAAGTATGTTCAATGGGGTTCCCAATTGCTCTCCAGGTGGCAGAGATCAGCTTCCCTGGAGAAAAGGGCTGCTTTGGAAGGTGGACTCCATGACATTTTACCTTGCTGAGGTCCCTCCCCTCACTAAACCCCGCCTTCCCCAGGTTCCAGCCCCCAGAATCTCCAGGTAGGCCCCCCCCCCCCCCCCGGCAACCCTAACAATTCCTGGTCACCATGTATGAAACAGTGTCCAGGGTTAACAATTCTTTATGGAGATTCTCCAAGCAAGCTGGATGATGTCTGGTAGATCCTCTAATATGTCTGACCTCAATCAAAGCTCTGAGACATGGGGAAGATGGAGCTATATCTGGAGAAGGGAGACAGAATTGAAAGGAGACACTGTAGGGCTGCTGAGCTTTCCCACATTCCTGCACTTAGAATATAACTATCATTTCAAGCATTTTCCACCAGGATTTACCATTGCACAGCATGCTGATAGCATGTTCAGTGTGGGAAGGTTGCTTTTTAATCTTTTCTTTCTTCTATTCCTCCTTGAAACGTCTCAATAATCTATCTACAAGAGGGCTTTATAGCTCCTCTGCCCTCTTTTAAAAATGACCTCCATCCATCCTAGAAATATATTAGATTTTAATAAGAAATGAGCAAAGAAACGTTATTGTAGCTCACTAGGAAAATGGTATTGAAGAACCAGAATGCCCTTGGAATAGCACATAAACCAATGTCAAGGCTGTTGCAGCCAACACCAATGAACCTCACCTTAGTCCACCAACCCCACCCCCATCCCAGTTTTACCACCAAGACTATGATTTTGCAGCATGCTGGACCCTTGGAAAACATTGAAGAGCTCAGGGACAGCAAATAAATAGCGAAGGAAGCAGATAAGCAAATAGAAGGTACAATCTCCATTCAAAAGAAAGGGAAATGACAGGAAAATGATGGAGACCAAAAGAAATACATCTCAGGAATGAAGAACCTGATCAGGCCAGAGGATATAAGACTGGTAAGCCATTAACTTGACTCTTATGTAAGTGGGCAGGGTCAGTCCACGATTTTCTAAAATGTCCTCCAACATTTAAATCTTCAGGGTTTTTTCCTTCTTGTGTGCACATCTTTACTCCCAAGTCCATCACCATGGTGGAATCTTATTCATATAGTAGCAAGAAGACATGATTAAAAATTTACTCTGCCATATGGCCAGACACTACAGATGGCCAGCTCCCCACACGATCATATGTTTATAAATGAACAGTAACCATTTAGTAGCTATACCAATGATTCCATAATGTGAAGGAACACTGAGAGCTGGAACACGTGACAATTACATGTAGGGTTGCAAGACCCCCCCAGTGGGGGTCCCTTGCTACCAGGACCTGGCCCCTAGCCACCAATCAGCTGGCCAGCAGTAGCAAGTAGAAACTTACCAGTAGAAAGAGGCAGGCCCAGGCCACATTGCTGGTGTTGTACAGGAAGTGCCATAATCACGCCAGCGATGTCCCAGTGACACTCTGGGCAAACATTATATGAAAACATTCTAATATAGATATATAAGTATAAATAAATATAATTATTATATTTATTTTTATCATAGAGTTTTTTGTCCAAATACCAGAGCATTGCAGCAACATCACAGCGTGATGACACAACTTCCTGTCCAATGCCAGCAATATGGCCTGGGCCTTGTCAGACTTGGGCATTTGACCAACTGTATCTGTTGTATTCCTACCCAGTGTGTTCGAGCTTTCTGTATCCTGCTTGCTTCTTGCACCTAACCATTTGTTTAGCTTGCTATGCGCCCTTATCGCTTGCCCTCGCCTGCCATTGCATTCCTGAGGAAGGGAGTGAGTGCCTGTAGTAATTTAGGGAGGCTAGCTTTGGTAACTTTTCCATGAGGCCTCAAAGACATCTTTCACATGTCCTTGAAGTAGAGTCTGTGTCTGGCTAGTTGTTGACTGTATGTCTTTCCTGGTCTTTGTAGTATTGCTGACGTGTATGAATGGAATTTTGGGGTTGTGACTATACGTGGATTTCCTGCCTTTGCCCCTCAGTCCTGACAAAGTGTTTGAACCTGTAGCATCTCATATCTCTAAATAAAACATTCACTGAAAAAAGTGCATGTGGACCCTGACAGGCCTTCCTCTTTCTCCTGGTATATCCCCCCATCACCCGCCAGTTGCCAGGAGGGACCTGGCAACCCTAGTTGCATGGCAATGCCATAGAAAACTATTTCTCCATTATGCATGGTCCCTACATGACTCTTTGGAATTGCTCTTATCATACAGCTCAGCCATCATGTCCTAAGTTTCGACATTACTATCACAGCAACAAGGAATTGAGATAGGGTTGCCAGCCTTCCAGATGGGATGAGGGTTCCCTTGATTGCCCCACCCTGAACAGCCCCCTCCTGCATCAACATCATTGGCATGATGATGTCACCCAGAAGTGACATCATCGCCCACGGCATGTCACGCATTAACACTCTAGCATTTTGGCCAGAAACTCTATGGTAATCATAGGGTTTTTGGCCAAAATACTAGAACATTGACGTGTAATGTGTGCAGCAGCCAGCAGATGCTCCCCAAGTAGGCTGGGGTCTTTTGACATGGGCTCTACTGCAAAATATCTGTTTAGTTTAATAGCCCCACATAATCGCAGAGCATACACGCTTTAATGTTCTGCCATTGGAGGTGCTCTTAGGGAGGTACCGCCAGATACCATATGTAGACAGACTTTGTCCTTGTTATCTAAAAGATATAGAATCCACTACACACACCATACTTCATTGCCCCCTTTATAGGGACATTCGATCCAGTTTTATTACTCCATTTCTACAGGGTAAGAGCTGGCATTCTGATGACACAATGGTTCACTTTCTTCTGTTTAATTCTAATTGCGAAATAATGGAGGCTGTTGCAAAATTCTTATATTATGCAATCAGAAGACGAGGCTTAAATAGCCAAGTGTAAGTGACTGATGCATCTTAGTATTTTGCTGTATTTACATGATGTTTTGTGCTTTCAATACCAATAAAGGTTTTATATGTGTGTGACGTGTAATGTGCTCAGTGCAATGACATCAATTCTGGGTGGTGTTATCACAGCGTGCATGCTTGGCATATGTGCTGGAAGATCTGGGCACGGACCCAGGAACCCCCCCCCCCACTGGGAGGCCAGTAAGACCCAGCAACCCTAAACTGAGAGATTAAAAAAGAAAACAACCAAAAAGTCATACTATATGTGGTCAATGCTTCTAACATTATAAGCTAAATGGTTGTTCTCATCAACCGTACCATGAGAAGTTCTGATCCTGAGAATACAGAAAGAGTACTATCATAAAACACACACATACACACACAAACAAACACAAATCAGATGTAGAAGAAGAGCCCTGTCAGATCTCAGCTTCAAACTAGTCAGATTTGGCCTTGATACATTCTGTTCTGTTTTGTGACTGCAAACAAGTGGGGCCAGAACAGCCCATTCTAGAGAGAATTCTGAAGAAGAAGACATTCCAAAGCTTCTGCCTGTTTCCTTTGCATCATGGCCACCTCGCAAGGCTCCCTGTCATTGCCATAAACTCGACTGAACAGATAAGTTGCATGTCATTATGGATACTGGGAAACTTACTGAGAACTTGTCAAGACTTTAATACATCATCTGACTGTATCTTGATATTTTTAGACGTGTTTGAGGATAATGATCTCAAATCATTTATCTGTTTTAGAGGGGAAACTCACCCATTGTGTCAGATTCTGCCCTGCAAGCAGGTTTACTAGTGGCCACATAGATCTCTAGCTACCAACCACCTTTTACCATAATGGCTAATAATTGCCTTCATGTCTATACATACATTTTACAAACTCTTCAGGACTGGAAGGAATTTGTACAGCTGCTCCACAGGGAATATTCTTTTGCTGAACATCTGGCACCTTTCTTTTTGGAAAACATGTTCTACTGCATTTTAAAATCTTAAACTCCAGTTATTACAAGGGATTTGAAATATGTCCCCAATAAAAGGGTACTTAAACTAGAAGCAGACATAATGCTTGCAGATTGACCTGAAATATGAAAATGTGGAGGGGTAATCTATGCATTACATTGCAGCTATGTGTAATAAACCACTTCTCCCTTGCAAAGAGTTTTCTGAAGGGAACAGTTTGCCCCAGTGAAGGGTAGGACAGGAGGGAGTGCTTAGCTTTCCCCTGTTGTTCACTTTGCTTCTATAAACTCTCCCCAACTACTGTTTCTCCCAGTGTATTAGACTCAGATTTACATCTCAAACAGGAGTCTGGATTTGAAATGGAGCAAAATTGGTTTCTGAGGGAAATTGACTGGTGGGAGAAGAGTTAAGCATCTCTTTCCTCCTGTTCCTTTTCTGATGTAATTATTCTCTCCCTCAGGGCATTTTACAAAAGGAAAATGTCAATTTGGGCTTTATTACCCAAAGCTACAGTATAATACGTAGTTTAGCAGGGATGGGGAAATCAATCAGATAATCAGGAAAAATGTTTATGAAGAAAATTCATGTACATAAATTAAAAATTGCATGTGGTAGTGTGCATGTACACACAGACATACATGCACTCCCAATGGGAAATATCACTGGTTTATTCCATGTACTCTGTCGGTCTCACATCCACGCCCTGGTTAAATATTGGACAAAAATAATAATTTCATCATTATACTTATGACTTCATCTAACTTCTAAATTTTAATGGAAAGAGCAAACAAGTATTGGAAGCAGGAAAAGTGTTCATTTAAACTTTGCTTTCTTTTAAATGTTTTTGTAATATTAAGAAGAAGAAGAAGAGATTGGATTTATACCCCGCCCTTCACTACCCAAAGGAGTCTCAGAGCGGCTTACAAACTCCTTTCCCTTCCCCTTCCCCACAACAGACACCCTGTGAGGTAGGTGGGGCTGAGAGAGCTCTGACAGAAACTGCTCTTTTTCAAGGACAGCTCTTATCAGAACTATGGCTAGCCCAAGGTAATCCAGCCAGGTGCAAGTGGAGTGGGGGAATCAAACCCGGTTCTCCCAGATTAGAGTCCGTTCACTTAACCACTACACCAAACTGGCTCTCAGACTGGCTTTCAATTAAGGTATTGAAAGCAACGTCCTGAGGGTGCTAAGGTTCTTTGACTTGTGTGGCTAGCTAATAAACCACACATTGAAGCAAACAATTGCAGGCAATAAAAGGTAAAAAAAAATATTCGAATAAAGGAAAATCTCACAGCTAAGAAATTCAGTAAGTTACAGCAGGGATCTTGCTTATATGCTCCTCTTGCTCCTCCTCACTTTACATCATCATTGACATCATTTGCACATGCTCAGTTTAGATCTCTTTGTCTGGTCAGTCATCAATCATGAATTTGACAAACAGGATGTAACATGGCTGCATGTCAACTCTACAATGCTGGTGCTTGTCTCATTAAAATTGATTTATACATGTGTTTATTCTTATGGCTGCCTACCTAGACTCCTTTTATCTTTGAATGAACTCTCAGGCTGAGTGCATTTTCTGTACAAAACTTATATGTTTTCATCATAAAAATGGTTGTTTTACATGGATACATACATATAAAAGTCATTCTATAGGTTATTTTCATAAAAATATACAAAGAATACATTGAATTACAAAATTACAGCACTTATTTTAAATAATAACTTTCTATAAGTACACTTCTAATATTGTAAAGTGATCTATAACATAAAGCTTTTATAAATGAATCTATCAGTTTTTATTTTGGACCCCCTAGAACATTTTTATTCATTTTAAAAGAGTTTTAAAAACTTATAAACTTGTAAAACAAGTTGTTTTATTATGGTCAATAGGGCTTTTCTTTGTCTAATACAAATGTTGTACTTTTTAATTGGCTTCCAGGAGTGCATGATTTATTTCTATGACTTCATCTTTTAACTTTTCTGCTTATTAGTAGTTTATGGCTCTTTGCCAGGTAAGTTTTAAGTGTATAATCCTTTTGTCTTAAGCTTAATAGCTTTCTATAGCAAAGCTTAAAATCATTTAGCTTGTTGCTGCTCTTATAAATACCTTATACCATAATCTTAGTAAATTGTCAGCTTTAAACAAAATATAAAGTCTTAAAAACACACAACAGATCAAAAGAGGGGGTTTCTTCTCTTATAATGTCCTCTTGTTCACTCCAATTAAGCTTTTCTGAAAACATCTTGACCAATTATATCTAACTTTCTTTGAAGTAAAGGATGCCACTATAAATCTTTAACTTTGACAATTAATTATTGTGGTGCCTCCTGTTATTTCAATTAAAATCCTTTTCACTGGCATCACACCAATTTAGTTCTTTTAAGTATCTATGCAAACAAAGTCTTTTCCTTTTTTAAAATAGGATGAAAAAGGCAAATATAAATATATAGATTTTGCTTATAGACTCCAATAGTTCAATATTGATATGTTAAAGCATTCTAAACTTAAGGAAAGAGAAGCCTAGTTGATTTTTCCTCATTTAAAGTTGCTAAAAGTCATAAACTGCTGTGAACTTTTAACCTCATTCTTTGAAGCAAAGGCTGGAACATCGATCTGTACTTATGACAGGTCTGGTTCGTACCAGTATAATTAAAACTGTGTGGTAAGAACACCTGGTCATTAGAACTGAAACACCCCCAGTTAGAAAAACTCCGCTGTTGTAAATTAAATTTGATTTAAAACACCTGTTTTTACAATTCTGCTTAGTAGTTTAACAGTTTAATTCTCCAGGAGACTCCCCAAAGAATTTATCCCAAAGATTCCTGGAAGCAATAATCAATAGACAATCATTTGAACACTTGAATTGTCCTCTACAGTATTAATGCTTTTTAAACCAATCATCTCAGTTCTTTTTTTAAAAAAAAAA
>NW_015170939.1:169759-262444 GCF_001447785.1 Gekko japonicus
CCCCCCCCAACACCAGACAGGCCGGTGTCTGTCAGGTGTTGGAGCACGGCCAGGGTATGAATGTTTATGGGGAGATAGTAAAGGACATTTCTAGGAGCCATTTCGATGTGTGCCTCCTTCATGAACCTGAAGAAATGTCCACCACATCACCTCTCTCTCACACCAACTCCCCCTCACATCTCTCAGCTCTTACTGCCACCAAGAAAGCTCCTGGCAAATGTCGAGCCAAATACACCAATGCTACAAGGAGGAGGCAACTTAGGAATGAGGCAAAGACATTTGCACATAGCACTCCTGCAGTGCATTGAGCTGCACAGGCCAAGTACCAGCAAGATCACCCTGAGGTGCTCAAAACAACACAATTTCCATATGAGCAAAACAATCCAGGAACACAAGTAGAGAGGCCATCACTTTTGTGGAAGGTAGCAGGAGTTGACTTAACAGACGACGGCTTCTTAAATGGACAGTTCTATGTGGCCTGCTCCAGAGTGAGCTCATAAGCAGCCTGGTGATCCTAGCACCTGAGGGCAGAACCACCAATGTGGTCTAGAGAGAGGTCCTTCAGTAGAGAGGGAAAAAAGTACGTATGTCTCTCTTCACTTCTTACACTACAATCTTCTCTGTTAGAATTCCTACAATAAATGTCACATTTCAAATTTCACATCATCAGTATTATAACTGGATTTATGGAACTTAAATACCGTAGCGAAGCATGGATAGCAGGCTAGTCCATTTATAAAAACTTGACAATGTATTCTCAAAGCTTCCTTCCTTATGTCCTCTCAAAATTTAAGTTAAATTGTCCAACTTTGTTGTTTCTTCCTTTGAAGGGACTTCCTTTCTTCTCCAATATTTAATATAGTATTCTTGCAGCTGTGGTGGTTCAAGTGGTTAAGACGCTGAACTGCAGGATGTGGAAGGTCAGAAGTCCAGCAGCTTGAGACCCGAGTTGCCACATGACGGACTGAGTTCCCGTCTCTAGTTCCAGTTCCTGCCAACCTAGCAGTTCGAAAGCAAGAAATTGCAAGTAGATAAATAGGTACCACTTCGGTGGGCAGGTAACAGCGTTCCGTGCGCCTTGGTGTTTAGTCATGCCGGCCACATGACCATGGAAACGTCTTCGGACAGTGCTGGCTCTTCAGCTTTGAAACGGAGATGAGCACCGCAACCCTAGAGTTGGACTTGACTGGCTTTCGAGCAGTGGAACCTTTACCTTTACCTTTTTATTCTTGCAGCAGTCACTCCATGTATAATAACATATAAATCTTGCTTTTTATATTTTTCTGGTATTACATTCAATAAAAATAGTTCAGGTATATAAGGTACATTATTTTTTAACATTTTTGTAACAGTTCATATATCCAAGACCAATATTTTTTAACTATATCACATGTCCACCACATATGAAAAAAGAGCCCACATTTTTTTACATTTCCAATGTTCGTTTGGTAGGTCAGGGTATATTTTTGCTAACTTATCTGGGATCATATACCATCTATAAAACATTTTGTAAATATTTTCTTTGTATGAAGTCACTTTAGTAATCTTTACATTTGTTTTCCATATTCTAGACCATTGATCTAGTTCAATAGCATGACCCACATTTTGTGCCCACTTAACCATACAATTTTTAATTATTTCATCTTGTGTTTTATCTTCTAACATGAATACAAATAATTTATTAATCAGTTTCTTATCAGTATACAACAATATCTTATCTATTTCTGTTGTTTTTGGATAAAACCCACTTGTCTTTAGTGTATCTTGATTCTACTTGTACTCTTTCAATCATCTCAGTTCCTAACTGATGGACTTCTTTCACAGCCAAAGGAGATAAAAAGACTCTCTGTCTCTCACTTTCTCTTTTGTGAAAGGTCATTTAGAATCATAGTGTTGGAATGACTCAAAAAGCCTTGCTGCCCAACACCTGTAAAGTAGAGCCATCCACTACCATTCAGTAATATTGGAGGGGGGGCGGGGCTTCCTCTGCAGAGTAGCTTGTCTGCATTCCATGCCACTATGTGCCAAATGCAGAAAGCAGACGGGCTGGTGATGAAAGGAGATGTGACAGACAGAGAAACATTTTGGTTTCATTTTGATATAGCAGCTACCTACACTTTTAGTTAAAATGATCTCCAAGATGCTCTGAGAACAAATTGACTAATTTCCTCCAAGAAAGGGGGGGGCTTCTTTTGTTGTTGTTGTTGTTGTTCAGTCACACAGTCAAGTCCGACTCTTTCCGACCCCATGGACCAGATCACGCCAGGCCTTCCTGTCTTCCGCCATCATCTGAAGTTGGCTCAATTTCATGTTCGTTGCATCTATGACACTGTCTAACCATCTCATCCTTTGCCGTCCCCGTCTTCTTCAATCTTTCCCAACATCAGGGTCTTCTCCAGTGAGTGCTCCCTTCTCATTGGGTGGCCAAAGTATTTGAGCTTCAGTTTCATTATCTGGCCTTCCAGGGAACAGTCAGGGTTGATTTCTTTTAGGATTGACTGATTTGATCTTCTTGCAGTCCAAGGGACTCTCAAGAGTCTTCTCCAGCACCATAGTTCAAAAGAATCTATTCTTCGGCGCTCGGCCTTCCTTATAGTCCATCTCTCGTGGCCATACATGACTACTGGGAATACCATTGCTTTGACCATGTGGACTTTTGTTGTCTCTGCTTTTTATCATGCTGTTTCGGTTCGCCATCGCTTTCCTCCATGAAGCCTCTATTATTCAGGGGCTGCAGAACTGGGGTGCATCTAGGGTTGCCAACCTCCAGAGATCTCCCAAAATTACAACTGATCTCCAGACTACAGAGATCAGTTCCCCTGGAGAAAATGACTGCTTTGGAGGCCATCCCTTTCCCAAACACCACCCTTCTTAGGCTCCAGCCCCAGATCTCTAGGAATTTCCCAGTCCACAATTGGAAACCCAAGTACAGCAGTCAGATGTCTCAGTAGGAGGAGGGGGAAATTCAAGGGAAAGAACTATATGGCCCCTAGCAATAGGCAGAGAATGCATAGCTTGAAGCAGGGGTCATTTCCTGCGAGAGCGCACAGGAATGGAGCTCTGGCAGTAAGCTGCCCAGAGGGTGGGCACATGCAACAAGCCCTGCCCCCTGCTCCCAGCAGCCCTCAGTCAGGCCACGAGGAGCAAGAAGTAGCCAGGTAAGTTGCAGAGCTCCTCCCCCCCGGCCCACCTTCAGGTACAAGCTCTCCATCCTCTGTGAGGGCAGATCTGCGCATTCCCCCTTCCCCCCAATAGCTAGCAGTCAAAAACAGTCCAGTGGAGCCTAAGCGGTTGGTGTTGCCTTCTGACACACTTCTGATGATGTCAGGGTGTGTGGCATATGCAAATAAGTTATGCTAATGAGCACCTGCACCTCTTTTTCTACAAAATGACACCTGACTTGAAGGAACTTGTTTTTGCCCCATCTCCCCCACCCCTGCACTTGCAACTATCCTGCTCTAACTGCCAACTCCTATGAGCATGGTCCCTGAGATATACCTGTATATTTGGATTCCAGATTAAAGCTAATATAACTGAATGTTCTCCGTGTAAAAAGTCACTTTAGCAGATCAGCGAGAAGTATAAGCCTGAACCTTCCCCAAGCATGTGAGAAACAAAAGAAAGGCAGAAGAATACTTTGCCAACAGCCAGAGGTCCATGTGTCACTGGGAGTTCATGACCACATCTTAATAATTGTATCTAAAAGCTCACTTCATTCTGACATGTCAGAATGGCAACCTTCCACTACTCCCCTGTAGTGTACTTTGTGTTTTTGACAGAAAGCCTGAAAGATGGGGCTTGCTGCATCTCCTTGATTGATGTAAGCTTGATAAGATGACATCTGAAAACCATGATTTAAGAATAATAAATGAATAAATAAATGTCTATTGTTCTTTCAACCCATTTTTATCAGGTGGAAATTGTTTAGACAAATCTTAATTCTGATTAGTCATCCTCCTTTACCATGACAAAACATCCAGATTTCAAAGGACAAGCTATAAACCCCAAAATTACACCAGATTACAGAGGTGAGGGCTAATTGGTTGAAATCTACAGAAAATTTTCAGTTTAAAAATAAATCTTTTGGAAATGAGAGATTTGTCTTATAAGAAACCATCATGTGCATATTATTTCACAGCAAACAGGAATGTGTTCTCTTTAGTTTGGGAATAGTCATATACTGAGTCAGACCAATAACATCCTACTGGGATCAACAGTGATTCTCCAGAATATCAGTTAGAAGTTCCCTGAGATAACTGTTCCCTGAGATAATGTTGAAACTAAAATGGACAGGAATTGAAACTGGGACCTTTTCCATGCAAAGAATGTGCAGCATTACCACTGAGATGTATGACCTTTCCTCAGTAAATTACCATCAATGCCAAGGCAGCATTTAGCAGCAGAATTCTTTTAATTTCTTTTCTAAATTGCCTGTTTGGTTGACGCCTTTGTCTCTGTACATTTGCCAATAAAGAACTTTCTTGTTTTAAATGAGATAAAACTGTGGCTCAAAAACGCCTTATGAGCTTCTGTAACATTACTGGTTGAATAGGATACTGGGAAGTTGGAATGACCCCATTTCAAATACTCTGTAGTGTATTAGCAGTTGCCATCTCTCAAAATGGAGCCCACTCTTGATGTTTTCATGCACAGGACAAATGGGCATAGAGGGCCCTGAGCCTTCTCAGGAATGAACACACTGTCCTCGGTTCAACATACAAGCCCTTAGGGATGCCAGTCTACAGGTGGGAACTGAGGATCCCCTGAAATTACAGCTCATCTCCAGACTACATAGATTAGTTCCCCTGGAGAAAATGGATGCTTGGAAGGGTGGGCTGTATGGCCCCATTGAGGTCCCTGTCCTCCCCAGTTTTCATCCTCAAATTCCAGGCATTTCCCAGCATAGATATGGCAACCCCACCCCTGTTCCCCATCGGTAGCCAAGGGGGACCTGGTAACCCTAAGCCCTATGCAAGTTGGCACTGTACCCATGTGTGGTGTGTGTGTGTATAGTCAGGACCGATGTGCTTGGTTACTTATAAGGGAGGGGCCCAGCACACTTTGTCCTGTACCCACTCTACAAACCTTTGATCTCTACATCAACATATTGTGTGCCCAGGGTTTATGTTTGAAGGAGAAACTGGTATATAGGGTGCTGGTGGCAACTATCTTAATCTTTGGAAACTCTTAGAGGAAGAACTCTTACTCAAATTGTTGAATACTGTAATGTCCGCTGTCCAGGACAAATCTCAGTCACAATCTCAGGCAGGGTTTAATCCAAAATACAATGTTTATTCAATCCAGCTATCACCAGATAACACAATGTGTTTTCTCCAAGCAAAATAGAGGACTGATAAAACCCACTCTGCTAATGGCCTGCAGGTGGACATAACAACTCCAAGCGATCTTAAAGACACATTACACCACATCTCCCTCTTTCAAAGAAAAAGATAACTTTAAAATCTCTTTGGTTTACACATAGTACATAACGGAAAACATATACAGAGAATATATATATAAAACATTTCATTAGACCATTAAAAGTGTAATTAAGACCACTTATATTATTGAGCTATATATCTTTCTGGCGAAAATACAACCCTTCCTCTAGATGTTACATATCTAGGATGCCTTCCTTCCTCCTGGGTCCGTTCAGATATATTTTCATGATGTTGTACATCTGGAGTCTCTTCCTCCTCATTATCCTTTTCATTACTCTGTTGTTCTTCTGATTGTATCTGATCCTTCACATCCTCCCCTGTGTTAACTTTCTGTTTTATATTTTCCTGCTCCTCCTCCCCTAAATCCCTCCGTTGATACCTAAGTTTACGTCTATTCCGCCTATATATAGTCCCATCTGGAGTTATGACTTGATATGTCCGAGGCTGTGCACACCTCTCTAGCACCTTTGCTGGAAACCATCGTTCTTTAGCTTCCACCCACACCAAATCTCCTGGCTGTAGTGGCTTAAGCGATTTTGCTGTCCTATCATAAAATTGCTTTTGTTTCCTTTGAGCTTCCTGTAGGTTCTCTCTAACTCCAATAGGGATCTTAGGATACAACAAATCTTTTGTCACTGGGAGTTTGCTTTTCAACATCCTACCCATCAACATTTGTGCTGGGGAGTGCACCATTCCAGTTACTGGTGTATTCCTATACTCCAGAAGTGCCAAATAGACATCCCTTTGTGATTCTTCAGCCTTCTTAATTAGCTGTTTTATAGAGCCAATAGCTCTTTCTGCCATCCCATTTGACTGGGGGTATCCTGGGCTACTGAGACACTGTTCAAAGCCCCACTCACCAGCAAAGTGCTGGAATTCTCTACTGGCAAATGGGACATTGTCACTCACCACTATTTTAGGGATACCATGGCGAGAAACTGGTATATAGGGTGCTGGTGGCAACTATCTTAATCTTTGGAAACTCTTAGAGGAAGAACTCTTACTCAAATTGTTGAATACCTTCTGTTTGTGGCCAAACATCTTTGGATATTTGTTTCTTGACAATGCTTATAGAACAAAGAACCAGAGGTTATTCATTTTTTAAAAAAAATTAAGGCACACGATGCAGGTGATGTTACCCAAATACTCGGGGCAATTAGCTTTAAGGAGACAGAGTGAGAGAGGGTAACTGGGATTCTCCACCTATGTATATGGAGAGTTTTCCCTTAAGACAACTCTCAAAATAAGCCAGGCAGATGTTCAACCAGAAACGTTTTTACTTAAAAGAAAAGAATAAAACAAAAATGCACACAATATACACACATACAAGAGTTAGCTAAGAAATACAGGGAGGAGACAGGAGATAGAAGAGTGATAATTACCAGTCTTGAAAAAAGAGGTCCATGGAAGCAGCAAAATGACCAGCATTTTTTGAGGAAAAGAGAGCTCAGCAAAGTGAGGATGTATGCAGAGGATCCAAGGCACACACTGGCTGTGGTCACACACACTAAATAATCCATTTTCAATGCACTTTCAAACTGGATTTTGCCAGTTCACACAGTGGATTATTGAGTGTGTGTGATCGCAGCCGCTTTGTAATACATACTGGGCACTCTTGATACAGGGCAAAATGTACTCTGGGGCATGCTGACATATTTGCCTGAAAAACAATAACTTGATGGATTTTTTTCCCCTAAGGTAGACAAAAGCTGTGAGCAAAGCTTGATGACCCTGCAAGTACCAGATGGAAAAGCTAATGGGTTTGGTGAATAGAATTAAGAGTAGATTAAATGGCACTTAATTAGGGTAAGTGGATGCAGAAGAAGTAAGGTTGGACTTGATGAGATTAGTCCAAGATCCTGATGGACCTATTGTCCCATAATCATGCATGTCTCCAGGGCGTGAAGGGGACAGTAGACTGTCCTATATTTTAACATCTGATAGGGCATGTACAGAGAGAGGGACAGAGGAACTGCATTTTACCCATTTCTTTTGAATCCCTTGCTCAATCAGATGTTGTGTTAAAAGTATGCTTGTGAAGATTTTCTTTTTAATAAATACTTTATAACTTTTGCTGCTGGTAGTGATTCTCTGTAACACATAGATCTCCACTATCTTGGACACACTATTTTAAAAGGAGTGCCAGGAGGAAGGCAGTCAGTTGGCAAGTGGCTATTCCTCCTGTGGTGTACAAGGCAGTGAAGTGCCCCTGTGGTGACCAGATGCTAGGCAGTTGGAGACACACAGGCAAGGCCTTAGAATGTAGAAGAGAAGCTGGGAGTGATCCTCCCAGTGGGCAATTCCTACAAAGTTCAGGTGGTGGTGGCAGGTTACCTGAGAAAGAGAGAAAAGCCTCTCCAGGTGTGGTGAAAACCTTGGAGTAAAGAGTGGAACAATGTCTGCAGGCCAGAGCAGGCCCATTCCTCCACAGCCTCTCTAAGGGTGTGTTCAGACGGGAAGCTAATCCTGCCATTATGCCGGCTCACATTTGATCCCGATCCTTTAAATACGTCCTCGCATGACCAGACATCCCCTGGGGGAATCACCTTACCGTGCGCTGCTTCCGCTGTGGATTGTCTAGACAGTGTCCACTGAAGGAGGCACTCGCTGTGGTTTTTTTTAAAAAAACTTTTTGTGCATGCGCATAGGCATGATATCGCGGCCTTGTTTATCCACGCATGCACAGAATCAAGATTTTTTTTAAAAAATGGCACCCGTTTGGGATGGCCTGACGTCAGACTATCTCGATTGGGTGCCATTTTTAATTGTGCGCTGCAATGATCAGACGGGGGGAAATCCGCAAATGCTCGTCAGAGCCAAAAATTCCAGATTTAAAGTAGTATCTTTTTAGTACGGCTCCGAAGCACGGCAAAATGGGATGCTCACGGAAGATGGAAGTTTCCCAGATGTTGATATCTGCACATTACATTTAAATCCATGAGGCACCCGTGCCTTGCGCAGATCTAAAGAGCCATCTGAACACACCCTAAGCTATGAACTGCCTCTCTGTGTCTGACTGCTAACAGTGAATCTTGTCACACCTATTACCTATCATTCTAACTTGTATGAAAGTTCCTTCCCAGTCACAAACATGATGACCAGACATTGATCTCAAGTAAAATCCATCTACTGAGGCCCCCATTGTTGATTAGTGCTCAAATCCCTGGATGTACAGCTTAGTCTTTCAACAAATCTGGGGGATGGAAGGTATTAGATCAGGAAAACAGTGCTGGGGAAGAGGGAATTCAGCTTTCCTCTTCTGATCCCCTGATTGAACTACTACTCCCTTGGTGTACCATTAGCCCAAGTAGTTAAGAAAAGCTGGTGAAGCGAGAGTCCCTCTCCCCCCCTTTATGAATCTAATAGAAGTCTGAGGGTAGTGAGGAAATGTCATGGGGGGCTAAACCTTAATTCTCCCTCCTAGCACCATGACTCCAATTCTGCTTTTTAAGGCTAAACTACCGACTGTGCAACTGAACAACAACAACAACACCACACTGGAAGATACCATCATAGATCTCCTAGCCTACACCCCACCTAAGATGTCAAATGTTCCTCAGTCTTCTCCTCATATTATGTAAGATCCTGTATGTGGCTGTGCCAGTAACTTTTTATTCTACCCTATCACCCTTTAAAACATTGTTAGAATAGAACTCTTTCAAGTGACACAAGTTAAGCTTTTATATGAGTGGTGCCTCAAAATGAGTATGCAGCTGAAAATGTGAACTGACTCCTCAAGTAACCATTCCTTCCTTTACCATTATCATTCACTCTGTTTCTCAGTTCAGTGGAACTCATAATGCCTCTACCAAAGACAGGACACCTCCTCGGCTGCTTCAATTGCAAACTCTGTCTGTAGACCTCCAAGCCCCTGTGAGAATGCTCTAAGAGTGCCTTCTGCAGTACAATAGCTCTCCCATCACAAAGAGGCACTTGTCATCTGCTTAAGTGTCCTAAGGTAAGTGTGGTTTTGAATATTTCTATTCTTGATGCCCTGACATGAGCTTAACCTCTGACAAGGCACTTGAATAGTTCCACTGGCATGGGGAAATCAGCCAGAGGCTGTCATAATTGAAGATGAAGTTTAACATATGAAAAGGCAAAAGGAAATGAGTGGAACTATTCAGACAGAAGTGAATAATGGATGTGTGGGGAAAGAGCTATGTGATGGAACTTTCAGGGAGCAGGATAATGTTCTTGTCAGAAAATGAGGGAAATAATTTGAATATTCAAGACCGATGTCCTAAAGGGAGAAGAAATTTATTTAAAGACTTCATTTCAATCCAAATGAGAATCTTGAGGTGAAACTGTTCCTGTAACACCAATTGACTCCTATAGAACAAATCACATGTTACTGACAGGAATTGGGTTCCTCCGCTTATCTTCTCAGCCAGCCTGACTGTTCCAGCTGAGACCAACTCCCCCCCCCCATTTTAATTTTGTAACAAGAGCATCATTTAGAAAGAGCTGAAGATTCTCTCAGTGGTCATTGTTATAAACAATTAAATAGGATTGTGTGCATAGCAAAGACAGGCATAAAGCCATTTCCTTCAGAAGGGGTGTCTGTTTGTTCTAGATTAATAATATTACTGTGGTTATCATAAAGTGAAAAGCCGAAAATAAAATACAATCTCTTGAAGTGCTTTTAAAAATAACCTTGCTATTATTCAGAAGCAGACCTTTGAGCCTCTTAGAATCGCTTTGGGAAACAAAACATGGCTATCTACACTTTATCTCCATCAGGGGTTTTTTTCTGGGGGAACATGCCAGACTGGAGTTCTTTTAAAAATGTTTAAAAGTTCATGAGTTTCCAGTATACAGATCATGTTATATTGTGGCAAGTTGTGAATTTGGTGATGTTCCCTTATTGAACTGTGTAGTTATTTTCCCCTGATCCCTTAGAGCCCAAACCCTGTGCTGTAGCTTGGTTTCACTTCCTTTTCTGGTCATTGCCTGTTCTGTTTCTGCTCAAGCAGAGGCTAGGAAAGACTCTGCTTTAGTTCCAATGAACTTTCAATCCTTTTGGCAAGGTGTGCTCGTGGAATTGTTAGAGATTGAAAACATCATTTCTCTCTTGAAGAGCTCTGGCACCTCCCCATCATCCCCATCTCAGTAGCCCTGCCTGCTTGCCAGCTAGTACAAGCAAAGAGTTTTCATTTGTCCCCTGCAATACAGACTGGCTAGTGTTACCCACGTATCATGTTTGTACACAGGAATGGGCAAGCTGCAGCTTCTGTGCCTCAGTGATGCTCATGTTCCCCTCCTGATTGCCAGTGGATTCCAGCACACCATTTCCCCTACCTGTCTAGTCTAGTTAATGCATAGTGTCAGATAATAAATCCGCTCAGGAAAACAGGACTCATGGTTACATTCAAAACAGACAGGCCCCAGTCATACGGGCCGGATATCGTGGGGGGGAGGCGTGGCTAATTGCCACGGAGGAAACTAACGCGTGGCTGCCCGAGCACACATCCCAGTTGAAGTTCTATGGTTCGGGGAAAATGCCGATCAGACGGGTATCCTGCAGCATGGCACAGAAGCCGCACCGTGCGATCGCACTGGCAATCACTCTTTGTGCGCATGCGCTGTTGGACGCTGTTGCACAACCTGCAGAGACGAACAGTGGCGGGCACTGGATGCCACATAAGTCCACCGGGAATGCGATCAGACGCCCACCCTTGGCCCGCAGTTTCAGGAAACTAGTACCTCATAGGTACTAGTTTTTAACTCCACACCTTCGGTGGGGAGCCACGGGTTCTCCACGGGAGCACTGCGCTTCCCAGATGTTGGGGTGAGATCGCACCCGGAAAATCCGCAGGACTCCCGTGCCTCTCCCGTGGCAACTTTGCCATGTGACCGGGGCCAAAGTTGAGCAAATGCTACAAGGACTGGTAAAAAGTGAAAGCAGTGAGCACCAAAATACCAAATGGAATTATCTTGTTCAGCCATAACTCTTCTAGATGGACAAGATTCGTATCCTGAACATTCCTGCTGATGTCAGAAGCCTCTTTCCCCTGATTGCCCATGATGACAGCAGCTGGTTCAGACTGCACTTGCTATGGGGGGGGGGGAGGACCCCCTGGACATTCCACTATGGAGGTTCCCCTAGATTTCAGCCAAAAAATTGACTGGAGGTATTGCAAGCAAGCTGGACTTGTAGAGGCCCAGGCAACTTTGTGGTTACCAGGCCATCTAGGAGTGGAACTCAATGGATGAGGAGGCAGCAGAGTCCACAGAAAATGCTTTGTGTAACACAATCCAGACTACAGATCAAAACATAGAAAGAGACAGAACATATAACTGAAGAAAATAAAATGAGTCAAGCCTCAAATGGTTCAAGTCATATACATGCATTCTTCCTACACACACACACACGGCAAGCAACAAACACCCACCCTATTACATGCACACAAGAAAGATTCTCAGAACCCTTCTCCGGTAACATGTCCCAGAAATGTTCAGATTCTTGACATATTCCAGCCATGTGCTAAAGAATGGAGCCACATATTATCAGGAATATAACCAAAATCTCTTCACTATGTATTTTCTGAAACATGTTTGACATTGGGGAAATGATAAACTGGACATTTTGTGGCTAGTACAGAATGCAAAGGAAAACATCTTCATGTTTTGCTGGGGTTTTAGCCACTTGAAGAAATCTCTTTCCAAGTGATCTGTGATTGCAAAATGATGCTTTGGAACATTTGACTTGAAGCAAATCCAAAGCTGCAATTTTGTGGCTTTTTGGTTCACTACTATCTGGTTCTGGGGTATTAGTAAACGGGCTCCACCCTGTCAGAATGGGTTTGCAGCACTCTGTTGCCTGATCTCATTCAGATTTTTGTTATATTATGGCATTAGTTTCTCCATTGGATGGTGCAGTGGATTGTTTATGTCTCTGTCATCAGCATTTGCATTGTGGTTTAGCATCCCTGACCCCGGTCACAGAGGCCAGATATCGCGGGGGAGGGGCGGGGCTAATTGCCCCGGTGCAGGTTGATGTGTGATTACACGATCAGACACGCCAGCGGCACACCACGGGTCCTTCCCTCGGTGGCGGAGGGTAAACGAGGGACCGGAGGGGAATGCCGCGCACCAGCGCGATCACACCACAGGCGTCTGGAGGCAGCCCATGGCAAACGTTTACTAGTACCTTGGAGGTACTAGTTTTTTAAGGCACATTGTTGGCGGTAAGCCACGGGTGCGCTCCACTTCCCAGATGTTGGGGTGTGATCGCTCCAACTTTGCCATGTGACCGGGGCCAATGTTAGTTTATATAACAATTTGTTATATTATGGAAGTATCCATTTGCAACTTCTTTGCTAAACCTCCAGTGAAGCACAGTACTCAGTGCAGTCACCATTCCATGTCCAGCCATTCTACACAAAGTCCCTGTTTTCAACCTACATGCACTGACTGTAAAGCAGAGGTGTCAAACTCATCTGTTATGAGGGCCAGACCTGACATAAATGACATTGTTGGGTTGGGCCATGTGTGCCATAAAATATAATGCATGCTGTGATGATCCAGTCCACTTCCCTCCCTCAGAGGTGAGATTTTACCACTGTTGTTCTTTCCCTTTCTGACTGAGCTGCCCTAGGTATCTATTTTCTTCTTTGCTGAAGAACTCTGACTGTCCCACCCTGTCACAGTATGATATTTTGGCTGTTGGCTCAGCCCAGGAACTTGAGGGAAGGATCGGGAGCTGTCTTAAACTTAAATGGCACTCAAGATGTTTTGAAATCCCAAATTAATAGAACATTTTATTCAACGTAGAAGAAGAAGAGAAGGAGGAGGAGGAGGAGATTGGATTTATACCCCGCCCTTCACTCAGAGTGGCTTACAACCTCTTTTCTCTCCCTTACCCTCCCCACAACAAACACCCTGTGAGGTAGGTGGGTCTGAGAAAACTCTTTCAAGAATTGCCCTTTCAAAGGACAGCTCTTGTCAGAACTATGGCTTGCCCAAGGTCATCCAGCAGCTGCAAGTGGAGGAGTGGGGAATCAAACCCGGTTCGCCCAGATTAGAGTTTGCACACTTAACCACTACACATAGAGGGGAAAGGTCAGGTGAAATCAAGGGTAAAATTTCTGAGGTAACTCGATATAGAACTCTGAAGTAAAATAGTATATGCACATACTTTAGTTCATATGTTTCACGCTATTGAGAGTTTCATAAGCTTTTCCCAGTGACTTAGGATCTTTAAGATGAGAGGCTTTTATTCCAGTGTTTCCCAAATACTCTGGTACACTTTCTTTGAGTATTCACTGACTCTTCTGGTTTCCAGAAGGCTGGTACACTCTATCCAGTACCCAAACCTCTTCTCTAAACATACCAGTACTCTTCTTGAGTTTTAATTGACTTTTAAGATTTCACAAGGCAGTGTCTAACCACACCAGACCAGGGATCTCTCCACTCTTCAGAGCTATCTCCCTGTTTTTACTGGGTAGGGAAAATTCTTCTCTCTCTAGAAGATATATCCCTTTTCTTGGCCTGAATTGGAGTCTTCACCTAACTACCCATGCATCCTTGCCAACTTTCCCCCTACTTTTCTGTCTGTGTTAGACTACTCTCAGTCAGGGCTGGATTCTGAAATTGTCAGTATTCGACTCTCTCCTCAGCATTCAAATCTCAAGTCTTACTCTGCTCAGCTCATGCTAACTAATCAGATTCCTTGGAGCAGGCTGTCACTCAAAGCTCTCAGGCTCTGTGCAGGCTTAACCAGTTTGTACAGCACTTCTAAACTTTTGAAAGTACAGTTTGTCACACATGCCTTCCATCCTTTCGTCCCACTGCTCCTCCCCTGCCTCTTAGTATTTTCGTCTCCCCTTCCTCCCCAGCCCCATGACCAACAGATGAAGTCTGTAGTGGTTGAGGGCATAGGCTGTTCAAGGATTGGGATGGGCCAGGGAAGAGAAAACAACATGCTCAGCAAAGAAAATGGTAGGGCATTGTTTCATCATCTCAGTGGAGGCAAGTCTAGTATAACCAGGCATACAAGTACGCATATGGATATCTGTTACTGTATGTGCCTAATATGTAAAGTCTAGTTAGGCTCATTATGGAACTGAATGTATGAAACCATATGGACATCCTTAAATAAAAAGCTTCACTTTAAGACAACAGCTGTCTGGAGTCCTCAAGCAGAGTGATTTATTCAAGCTATTTGCTCTCTTTTTCAGAAGTGTTGAACTGGTGACAATGTTCTTGTTTGCATAGCTCTGGATTTAGAGTCTACCAAACAGAAAGCCAGCATACTGGATTAAATCAACAACAAAATATATTAGATCAGCATGTGAGTTTTAAGAAGTGTCTACTTGAATTGGTAATAATGGACCATGACAGCTAAAGGACCAATCATCTTATTAAAATTACCCTCTTTCTCTTCATCAAAACTTTTCTAGTTCAACATCACTCTGCCTGTCACTGCTATAAGACCCAGAGCTGCACCATGTGGATTAGATTACTCTTGGAGATATGCATTTTTAGATAAATAATTTATAAGGCCTAATTATAGCAATAATGATGGTTATTCTAGGCTACTTTCACACTCAGGCTGTTGGGCAGCCAAGATTGCTTCTGTAAAGTGAAGAGGGAGGGGAATCTTCTTCTTTTTTCTTTCTTTCTTTTTTTTGAAACCCCCGAAAGGATAATTTTATTATTTTTTCATAAGACTACATAACTACAACAAAAAAATAAAGGGAGGGACTACAACTAGGGATAAAGAAAAGATACCCACACTAACTAAGAGCCCAAGAGTAGGAAATCATATCCATGTTAAAGTACATGCTAGTAAATGCATGTTAATATAACATTATACTTGTGAGTTGTTGCTTCAATATTAGTAGGTTTAGTATTTTGAGAACACTTCTTGAGCATCTTCTTATCTTCATAGGGCCATTTTCAGAATCCTTCTGCCCTTAATTCTGTTTTCTCTCTCTAAAATCATACACAGTTTTACTTGCTCCCGCTTCACCAACAGAGTCCTCATCTGTACCAGAGGTAGCAGAGTCACTCGATTTTGTTTCTTCATCCTTTAGTTCTTCTTCTGATCCCAGCTGCCATCTCAGAAATTCCTTTGCTTTAAAGATGGAGTCGATCTTCTCACTTCTGTTGTTAATTTTAAAGATGACACATTCAGGTATCCCCCACCAATATTGTATTCCATTTGTTTGAAGAAATGAGATTAATTCCTTGTAGCTCTTCCTCTTTTGACGAATTTCAAATGGAATGTCTTTTAGAGTCTTAATAATTGTATCCCCAAATTTCAATGGATTTGCTGAAGTTGCCTTCAATATGACATCTCTGGTCTGTCTTCTTGCAAACTTGACCACAATCTCCCCAGGTAGGCTATTTTTTTCTTAATATAATTAGAGTATGCCCGATAGGCAGACTCTATATCCTTTACTATTTCTTCCGCTGATAAGCCTGTTGCTGGGGCGATAATCTCTCCCAGAGTCTTCTTTAGATCTTCTTTCTCCTTTTCAGGCACTCCCTGGAATCTGAGACTCAAATTGGCTTTCTCCATTTGCAGTTGTAAAAGACAATTTTCCTGCATTTTTTTTGTTTTACTTCCACATCTTTCACTCTTTTCTTCATCTTTTTGCTCTCAGTCCATCTCCACCAGTTTCTCAGTTGCATGCTCCACTTTCTTCTCTGTCTCTGCCAGCTGGCATTGCTGCGAGGTGATGTTTTGATTTAACATGGCCAGTTGCTGGTTAATACCACCAAGCTGCTCCATTTTAGCATATCCACCAATGTTTTCATAATGTCTGCTCCCTCTTCCGGTCTTGGACTCTGGCTGCCTTTTGGTTTTATCTTCACTTGTGAAGCCGCCATGTTCTCTCTTTGTTTACAATTTAAAACCTCTGTGCCAGAGCTCAAAGGACTCGTCTTTCCGCTAAAGCCGCTCAAGTCTTTCAAAATGTAACGCTGTTTAACACTGTTTCTCTCCCCTCTTCCCCCTTCACTTCGTTGATCTATTCCCATGCCCAGGAGGCGTCCCTCCTTGTGCTCTGCTTTCCTACGGGGGGGAGATTTGTGTTTTAAAAATAGTCCGTTTAATTCACACTTACGTTCATTGTTGGTCATATCTGACCTCGCTCTCTTTCCTTGCTATTCCGCTTGATTCCCTGCGCTTGTCCCAGTTAGATTGGCTTATACCCGGAGGGCACCCATCAGCTGGACCGTCAGGGTGGAGGGAAGCCTCTATTCTTCGGCATCACGCCGTCGAAGAGGCTAACCCTCGAAAGCCCTCTGGCCAGGAGCCCATCTCAAGGACTCCATGGGGGCGCCACTTGAGGTGGCACCCCTCCTAGCCGAAGGTTTGCTAGTTGCCTCCTCGAGCTTCGAGGAGAGCAACCGCCATCACCGATCCACCCACCGAAATTCCTTTTTTCTTTCTTTCTGAAGAGCAGAACTGTCTCTGATTCTCTCACTAAAATGGGTAGTCACATGGGCATAGTTGGAAGCCCTATTCTTGCATGCCTAGTAATAATAGTCACAATACCAAATTTTCATTTTTATTTATCCATTAAAATCATACAGAAAGGGAGGGAGGGAAATTTGAGTATATAGCAGATGCTAAATAAGGGTGAATTAAAACTTGGAATGTTATGGGTATAAGGTAGCAATGTTAGCAAGTCAGCTATAAGTTTCCAAAAGATTTTGGGGACTTATTTATGAAATACTGGTACTCAGTGTTCATTATAAGGCTCCAAGGCTCATGTATTTTCTATGCTGTTATGCTTTTATTATTTTTAGACATGGGAAACCAAAAAGAAAGAAAAAAGAGCTGAAAGAAGTCTAATTTCAGTAGAACTTTGTTTAAAGTCAGAACTTTTAGCATCACAGCTTCAGAAAGTTACATTGTAGTAACATAGGTAGGTAGGCGCGGGGCTGCTGGGAGCCACCATGGGCCCTTGGACAAAGATGCCACCTGGGCCCCCCTATCATCCTGATCAAGACCAAATATTATAACAAAATAAATAACTTTGCTTGCTGTTACCATGAACCTACAGTAACAAAAAATTTTGCCTATCCGGCCATCTGGCCATTTATGGCAGGCATAACTAATGATAGCCATGAACCAAATCTTGAAGCAAAAATAATCATGAATTTTGCCCTGTTCATGGTTTGTGAACTGAAGTTTGTGATGGATCTACCATCACGAACTTCCACAAACTTTTAGAGCAATTCGCAGTGGTTCATGTATTGAGCAGAAAGCTGGGGTTTAAAGGGACTCCACGATCTGCCATCACAGTCGGTCTGTTGGGATGCTCCTGAGATCTCAGAAATGGATGGGAGGAAGTGAGAGTCACAAAAGTCCTCCTCCTCCCAGATGGAGTGCTGACTGCCAAATGCTCTGTAGCTGTTTGTTTCCTCCACGGCCTCTCCTTTGGAGCCTTTTATGCCACCCTTCACCCTTGTTGAGCCCACTCCCTGTCTTCTCAGAGGGGTAGGCCATTGGCTTGTGCCTGACCCCCCCATTTGTTGGTCCCACCCCAGGTACTCCCTCCCTCAGCATGGGCATGCCCAGGAGAGCGATGCAGCTCTGGGTCCCCATTGGGGAAAAGACTGGGTATGACATTTTTTTATTTTTTATTTTTTTTATTTTATTTACTTCCAATTTATACCCCACCTTGCCAGTACAAAGTGGCTCAAGGTGGCTTACATAAGTCAAAATACAATAAGATCAATAAATGCTATAAAATTCATAATAAAACAATTACATAAAGTGCTAGTACAAACAGTGCAAACAGATGGCAGCGGTTTCCTGTACATGATCCAGTTGGAAAAGACCATCCGACGTTGTAACAGGGCCGTGGCATATTCAACTTACGATGGTGCATTCATCAGTGGCAGCTCCTAATCGAAGGCCTGGTGGAAGAGCTCCATTTTACAGGTCCTGCGGAACTGCAAAAGGTCCTGCAGGGCCCTGATGTCCTCTGGGGGCTCATTCCACCAGTGTGGAGCCACCACTGAAAAAGCCCTGGCCCTCGTGATGGCCAGTCTGGCGTCTTTTGGGCCAGGGAGAGAGAATTTAAAAGATTGTGTCATTTTTCATATAGGAAAGTAGTCTTTACAAAGGGCTATTAGTTCTTCCACTAACACAATAATAATGATAAAACCCAATCCCTTACGTGGGCATTCTAACTTCTGTTCTGGGCCAGTGGATGGCTTTTTTGTGCACTAGGCAAGGCTAACTACTTGTACCACCATATGCACATTGCTAACCAATTTTCAAAAACATTAATTGTAGGAAAAATGAACAGCACAAAACTTGAAATTGCTATTTTTTTAAAAAATGTGAGAATAAGTAATATAATGATCTTGGATTTTCTTCCTCAAACAGAAAACAGTTTTAGCACAGAAATCGTTTTGAATAATCCTGCGAATTGTGATGTTAAAATTTAAATCTCTTGAATGTTTCCATTTCAAGCATATCAAAATCTCATTTTGTGTGCCTTTTCCTTTTCAAATTTTGTCACCCATTCCTTCAGGTTGTTGATACTTCAGCGTGTTTATTAATTTACCTTGCCATCTCTCAGGCACCTGTGGCTGAGATCATCTACTGCCAGCCATAGTTGCTGAGTCCACGGGCTGTAGCTAAGGGATTTATATAGATTTAAGGAAAGGCGTGGGAGTTGTTGCAAAGTTCTTAGTGTAGAAGTATTTTTCCCTGCACTTGCTCCTCTGTAGCAATCAAGCCCTGCACATTGCTAAAACAGAATTTCCCTACTTTCCCCCCCTTTCTTGCAGCCTTGAAGCTGTCTTTACTCATTTCTTTCCAGACACAACCCGTAGCCAGAAAATTTTTATTTGAGGGGCAAATGAGTACAGTGGTGGTCAGCCCATCATCATTTATTTACTTATTTACTTATTTATATTTTATTAGTTATTTACCAGTTTTCTACTTGAGACTCAAGGTGGATTACATGGTATAGAATATTGTAATCAAACAGCATATGCAATCTAAATAAACAATGCAATAGGACTAGGTTTACAAAAATACAAAAAAAGGTATCAAACATGCTATGTCAAGCAGTGCAGAAAATGGAATCACAAAAAATGAAAAGAATGCTGTAAGACCATGGTAGAACATACAACAAATCAATAATATATAGCGTACATTGAGGCACAGACTACAGTCCTGTTTTCTATAAGTTTTATAAAAATGCCCTCCCAAGCAACAGTTTACATCGTTTGCAGAATTAAAGAAGTGTGAGAGCTTTCTTCCAAGACAGGCCCAACAAGACAGGCCCAAAAGAGACCACTACCCGTAGCCAGAAAATTTTTATTTGAGGGGCAAATGAGTACAGTGGTGGTCAGCCCATCATCATTTATTTACTTATTTACTTATTTATATTTTATTAGTTATTTACCAGTTTTCTACTTGAGACTCAAGGTGGATTACATGGTATAGAATATTGTAATCAAACAGCATATGCAATCTAAATAAACAATGCAATAGGACTAGGTTTACAAAAATACAAAAAAAGGTATCAAACATGCTATGTCAAGCAGTGCAGAAAATGGAATCACAAAAAATGAAAAGAATGCTGTAAGACCATGGTAGAACATACAACAAATCAATAATATATAGCGTACATTGAGGCACAGACTACAGTCCTGTTTTCTATAAGTTTTATAAAAATGCCCTCCCAAGCAACAGTTTACATCGTTTGCAGAATTAAAGAAGTGTGAGAGCTTTCTTCCAAGACAGGCCCAACAAGACAGGCCCAAAAGAGACCACTAGTGGTCACATAACAGCTCTCAGCTCAAAACATTTCAGTGCATCATCAGCGACTTACAACCTCTACTGGATAATCACAGCTCCCTTTCACAAGTACTGGAGGGCAAACCTTTTCTAGCACACAGACAGCCCCCCAGTCTCAAACAACTCCTCACCCACAGTAATACCACATTTAATTTTAACATGGACACTGGTACCAGAGCTTTCAATATACCCAGATGCCAACTTTGCTGCTACATACACCCAAGATTCTTTTCTAAGTGAATAAACATAGATTCAAGCAACAGTGGCATGATCCCTGAGGTGCCCACAGGTGGGATCCTCTCCCAGTAACTTCCAATCTTCAGAACAAACATGAAACACCACAACCCTCCCCTCTGTGAATAAGATTCCTGTGGGTTAGCATATATTAGCAAAGAAGATTTGTACTCACTTACCTCTGGACCTAAATTACTTATTATGTGTCTCCTGTTCTGTCAAAAATAATTTCCCCAGCAATAAGAGTTCTATAGGACTGTTGTAAAACACTGTCCTGTTCTCTCTGTCTTTTTCTTTACTTCCTTCTAAGCCTGCTACAGCACCTTTTTTATCCCTTCATTCCTTAATCTCACTCTCTGCTTTAGTCCGACATGATTTCATGTTGCTAACTGCTAATTCTGTTCTAGCCAATTGCATAGAGAATTCACCCTTGGAAGATTTATGACAGGATTCATACTGTTTACCTCACCTTCCTCCTTTTTTTACTAGAAAATCTACACCTGATAGATTTCACACCCTAATGCTGGTTATCAGTTCTGCACTCCTCTGAGAGCTGCGCCTTAGGCAGCCACCTAGTTGGCCTGATGGTAGCACTGGTCCTGCTTCTGCTCCATATGTATAACCACTAAAACAGATTAATGTTCCATTGGTTAAGACGCTGAACTGCAGGCTGTGGAAGGTCAGTAGTTCAGCAGTTCGAGACCCGGGTGCCGCATGACGGAGTGAGCTCCCGTCTCTAGTTCCAGCTCCTGCCAACCTAGCAGTTCGAAAGCAAGGAATTGCAAGTAGATAAATAGGTACCACTTCGGTGGGAAGGGAACAGCGTTCCGTGCGCATTGGTGTTTAGTCATGCCGGCCACATGACCATGGAAACGTCTTCGGACAGTGCTGGCTCTTTGGCTTTGAAACGGAGATGAGCACCGCAACCCTAGAGTCGGATTCAACTGGCTTTCGAGCAAGGGAACCTTTTTATCATGTATATAAAGAGCAGAGGGAGGGGAGAAGCATCCTTTTTCTACTTTGTTAGATCATGGGGAAATATTAACTCCATCCCTCTTTCTGTTCATAATATGAACAAAGGTTTGCTTCTATACTACTATTAAAGTACATTCTGTTGCCAAGGAGAACAGGGATGAGAAAGAAGTTGAGACAAAGACTTGAAAATATATGTGTTTGTGGGGTACAGAAACATTAGGTGGGGAAAGAGAGAAAATAAGAAGAAGAGGAAACATTAGGTGGTGGGAGAGAGATGTGAATGAGAAAAGGGTGGGAAAATTAGGTAGGAGGAGAGAGAAACAAATGAAAAAAGAATGGAAAAGAGGGAGCGATATTAAGGAAAAGAGAGAAAAAGATTGTTTCTTCTTGCTGCAGCACAGTAACTACTGCTTTGCTTCAGTCTTGCAGAAAGGTGAGTCTAGCCCATAGAGTGCCTTTAACTGTGCTCAGACTTCCCAGTGCCTATAGTGGATACAGCCACAACGGCCTCAAAAGGGAAATCATTGGAAAGACATCGAGCTGGATGCAGCCTGAGGCTGGCTTCAGGAGCCCTCCAGTTGACTTGGGCCCCTAGCCCCACTCCCCAGTGGCCCTGGGAAGATGAGGAGACCGTTCCATAGATGTTAATTCTAGGCATCAAGTCTCAGAAAGTGGCCTCTAGTACCCTCATTCATTCATGCATTCATTCATTCAACTTTCTATCCCGCTCACCCCCCTAAGGGTCTCTGAGCGGCTTACAATTCTAAATTCCGAACAATCCTAATCTAAGTCCCCATGTAAGTCAGGAAGGTGAAATTCCTACCAGGCACCTTTGTTCTGTAGCAGATCTTCTTCCTTGCGAGGGGACAGTCCGGCGGCAACCCTTCTTCGGTGCTGGTCTTCGTTGTTCCACCTCTCCGGCTGTCGTAACTTCGGCTGTCGTAACTCTGCCTCCAGGCCAGGACCACTTTGTGCTTCTGCGCATGCTCGCAGCGGCCTCCATCCAAGTCAGGCTCCGGCCTGCCGTGTCGCTCTGCTTCCATGCCCAGTTGGTCCGGCCTCCTTCATCCGTCGCCTCATCTCGCCAGCCGCCATTTTTTCTGCCGTCGCTGCCGCCACTCATCTCTGCTCTCTGCCGTCGCCGCTACAACTGAGGTGGGTGCCCCCCTGCTTTAGTAGCAGGTTCCCATTTTATCTCCTTGCCCTTTAACGGGCTTTCGAACTGCTGGGTCGACGTGAGCTGGGACATAGGGCCAGTAGTTCACCCTGACCGCGGTGGGGGATCGAACAGTTGAAGTTGTTCGCCCAGATGTTTAAAGCAGGCTTCCCTTACTGCCTGCACCACCGCTCCCTGCACTTTGACTAAGCATGATAGCTTGTACCTCTTTACATCTTGAAGTCAAATGCTGTCACTTCAAGATGATTCTAGAAAGTGATCTTTCCCAGAAGCAGGTGAGTTCTTTATTTGACAACACCTTTATTTATAAGCAGGGCTTTTTTTGTAGAAAAAGCCCAGCAGGAACACATTAGCATAATAGGCCACACCCAGCAGCAGAGACTCATTAGCATATTAGGGCACACCCCTGACAGTGCAGATCATTACCATATAGGCCACACCCCCATGCCTTCCCTTGGTTTGCCCGGGCGCCCCACAGCTGCGGGGAGCCAAGGCAAGCTGGCCCTTGGACAGGCCGGGAAAGGCACGGAGAGCCATTTAAATGCCTCCCCGATCCTTCCAGCCCCCCCCCCTCGGCCTACTCGCCTCAGAGTCACTGGCGGGGGGGGGTTGCTCTCCAGGCCTTCCCTCTGTAGCCACGCACGCAGTGGTTTTGACTAGTGGGCGTGGCCAACTCTGAAGCCAGCCGGAACTCCATTCCTGTGCGTTTCTGCCTCCAAATAGCCCTGTTTATAAGGATGCTTTTGAGTGATTAAAATGTTTAGGTACATGAATCCAGTTTTTTCCTTGTTAAAAGGTGTGTATATGTGTGGCAGTGTGGAACATTTGTTGTTGAACGCTTTTATTCTCTCACTCCAGACACCACATAATGTCATAGCAAATTGGAGTCAGGGTTTCTGGCAGTCTTCAATTTGCTGCAGTGATGATCCCATTTCCTGCAAATTGAAGGTGTTTGTTCCTTTCTGCTCTGTACTTGAGATGCTATTTCTGCCATTGAGGACTGAATTGTACCTAAATTAGAGGAAGGTATCAATGTGGAAGGAGGCCTAGAAACAAAAGGTTAGGCCAGGTTGGTGAGCACACAATTATCCATTGTGTTTGACTGTAAGCCAGCATTAAGGGTGCCTAACATCCTGGACTAGTTCCAGGTCCTAAAGAAACAGGCATATTATCAGTCTAAATGTCCTTGATGACTCACACAAATGGGTAAAGGCATTCTGTTCATATAATTCAGTTTCTCATAATGAGTGAGGGTCAGAATAACATCGTTATAATATCCTGTGATTGCCTGCTAAGCCACTTACAGCTTTCTAAGAATCACTTAGGATTGCTAGCTTCGGACTGAGATGTTCCTGGAGTCCTGGAACTTGGGGAGGGCAATGGAATTTGGGGAGAGCAGGATTTGAGGAAGGGATGGACCTCAGCAGGATATAATGCCATAGAATCCTCCCTCCAAAGCAAGCCATTTCCTCCAGGTATAACATGGAGATCAACGCACTGTAGAGAAAATATGAGCAGTATCCTATTACAGAAACAATGAGACAGCTTGCAACATGCTGATCGTGTTCCTTGTTTGCTACAAGTTTTCTTAGGGTGCTTAGATTTGGTACAAAGAGAACATTTCATCTAAAGTTGAGGTCTTTCTTATCACCCATTTCTTGCCTAAGCAGTAGTATGGAAGGCCATGTAATATGGTCAGGGTTTAGGGTTACAAGCTTCAAGGTGGGGCCTGACATTTTTCTGGAATTGCAATTGATTTTTAAATTACAGGGATCCAGGGCTATTTTTGGGCAGGAACACACAGGAACGGCGTTCCGGCTGGCTTCAGAGTTGGCCGTGCCCACTACAGCCAAAACGTCGGCGTGCGTGGCTACAGAGGAAAGGCCTGGAGAGTGACCCCCCCCCCGGCGACTCTGAGGTGGGTAGACTAGGGGGGACCTGGAAGGATAGGGAAGGCATTGAAATGCCTCCCCGTGCCTTCCCTGGCCTGTCCAAGGGCCAACGTGCCCAGGTGTCCTGCAGCCATGGGGTGCCCAGGCAAGCCAAGAGAAGGAACGTGGGTGTGACCTCCAGGCAGAGCTTGGCATTCTCCCAGAATTACAACTGGTCCAGACTATAGAGATCAGTTCCCTTGGAGAAAATGGCTGCTTCAGAGAGTGGAGCCCATGGCATTACATCCCGGCTGAGCTCCCTTTCCTCACTCCGACCTCTTCAGCCTCCACCTCTAGGGATTTCCCTGCCTGGAGCTGACAACCCTGTTCCTGCCACAACGTTTGAATTCCTTTCTTGGAATATGAATGGTGGGGGGAAGGGATAAAACCAATAGGAGAAGGCAGATGAATACTGAAAATGGAAATAGCTAAGAACAGGAGACCTGGTGGAGAATGAAAACAAACAAAATGTAGTTTTCTAGGGCCGATGCTATATTGCAACACTAAAAAGCAGTTTGACGCAGAAGAGTTTAGATGCAGGTCCTGACTTACACTGTCATAGAGGTACAGCTAACATTGGTTTAATTATCGTCCAGTAGACTTCAGCCTTTTCTGCACTGGCTTTTCCCAGCTCTCACAGCTATTCTCCTTTGTAGTATATTTCTTGCTCTGCATTCCCTCCCACTTTTACCTTGCATTTCCATCAGGCTTGTTTTTACTTCTGCATTGCTTAGCTCTCAATTCAGTTTCATTTCACTGTTTCTCTGGCTTATCTGAATGCTGTTTTTCCCTGGATTTTCTCCTTGGCCAGCTTCCATGCTGAAGTAACTCAAAAGCAGAAACATTTCCTCAGTTTTTCTCCCCTGCCACTTTTCTGCCCCTCTCAGAGGCTACTCTTCCGCCCACCCCTTACTGCAGGGAGTCTGGTTCCGGTATGCAGATGATACCTTTATTATTTGGAGCCAAGGAGAAGTAGGAGTTTTTAGACCACCTCAACAACATCCACCCCAACATACAATTCACCATGGAAAAAGAAGTTGAGGGTAAACTCCCATTTCTAGATATCATGGTCATCCGCACAACTAAACTTCAATTAGGTCACAAGGTCTACAGAGAACCAACTCACATGGACCATTATTTACACAAAAATTCCAATCACCACCCTTGGCAAAAAAAAGAGAAGAGGCATAATCAAAACATTAGTAGACTGTGCAAGATGGATATGTGAACCGTTCTTTCTCAGTGATGAACAAAATCATCTAAATCACACACTTCAAGCAAATGGCTACTCCAAGTATGAAATCAGAAGAGCGATTAAACCAAAGGTAAAACAAACAACTGAGGAAAAACAGTCTCCCACAGGAAAAGTGTTTTTTCTATATATTAAAGGAATCACTGATCAGATGGGAAAACTTACGAAAAAAACACAACCTACAAACAGTATTCAGACCCACCAGAAAAATACAACAGATGCTACGATCGGTAAAAGACAGAAGAGACCCCCTCACTTCCACAGGAGTATACCACATACCAAGCAGTTGTGGACAAGTTTACATCAGGACCACACAGCGTAGCATTCAGAGAAGAATAAAAGAACATGAAAGACACTGCAGACTTGGCCAACCTGAAAAATCAGCAATGGCTGAACATAGTCTAACTCAAACAGGACACAGTACTTTGTTCCAAGACACTGAAAAGCTGGACAACACTTCCAATTACCATGTCAGATTACACAGGGAAGCCATTGAAATACATAAACATAAACACAATTTCAACAGGAAAGAAGAGAGTTTAAAAATAAATAGGGCATGGTTTCCTGTCCTTAAAAACACAAAAGGCTCTACATCTGACAACAGCACTAAAGATTAGAATTTCAACAGCCAATCCACATACAAAAGAACCTCCTCAAGAAACAGGAAACCTCCTCAGGAAACAATCCATATAGAAAAGAGCCTCCTCAGGAAAGCTCCTCCATTAGCATGTTCATAACCTGGGGAGCTCCTACAAGATAATGACTCAGCCCTACCCCACCTTCTGGAGTAGATATAAATTACCTGCCTACCTTTTTACTTCTCACCTTGACACAGAGAGTCCTCCATCTTTCTGTGTTATACCTCTGAGGATGCCAGTCACAGCTGCTGGCAAAACGTCAGGTTCTACAATGCCAAGACCACGGCCACACAACCCGGAAAATCTACAGCAACTAAAGTCCTTTGATGTGCTTGCAACTGAAGGGAAAGTATTGGGTGGGCACAGCCTGTGCTTTAGATGGGGATGTTTCTCAAGAGTTTCTCCAAAGACTTTCATGTTTGCAAGCACCAGGCACCACCAGATGTAAGTTGCAAAAGGCAAAGCCAAATTCAGGCCTCACCTGGAGTACTGTGTCCAGTTTTGGGCACCACATTTTAGGAAGGATGTTGACAAGCTCGAGCGTGTCCAGAAGAGGGTAACCAGGATGGTGAGAGGGTTGGGATCCAAGTCTTATGAGGAAAGGCTAAAAGAGTTGGGTACGTTTAGCCTGGGAAAGAGAAGGCTTAGAGGGGACATGATTGCAGTCTTCAAGTATTTGAAGGGCTGTCATGTAGAAGATGGAGCAGATCTATTCTCTCTTGCTCCGGATTGCTAGATCTAATGTGTGGAAATTACAAGGGAGTCGTTACCGGCTAAATATCAGGAGAAACTTCCTAACTGTAAGAGTGGTTGAGCAGTGGTACAGTCTGCCTCGGGAGGTGGTGGATGCTCCTTCACTGGACGTTTTCAAGCGGAGGCTGGACGACCATTTTTCGGGTATGTTGTAGTATGTAGGGCTATCTTTCAGCTATGCTCCTGCAGAGTGCAGGGGGTTGGACTAGATGACCTGCAAGGTCCCATCCAACTCTAACATTCTATGATTCTATGATAAGCAGGCATGGGGACAAAAAACAAAAGGCTCTCTGCATTCTATAAAATGGCCAAGGCTCTGAGCTTGCCTCTGCCAGTTTCACCCAGTGCAGAGAGACAATCAGCAGCAGGGTTGGGCTTAAATCTGTCTTTTTTTTCTTTCTTTGATTCACTTTTGGGAGGAAAGCAGGGGTGGATTTCTGGGGGGGGGGCTTTGCAAAGATGGGTTCTCCGCACTAGCAGTGCCAGTTCCCATTGCTGGGAGCTGCCATCTGCCCCCCTATACACATATGGTTGGATGTGGAACTGGGGTCAGAAGGAGGGAGGGATCAAAACATTTACTTTTTATTGGACTCCTTCCTGCAAGTTGAAAAACTCTGTTCTCTGGGAGTGTTTCTGCTGGAAAGATTTCTTCCCCCCCCCCCAGACCTCGAAGGAACCATGTTCCCAACAGATCTGGCCGTGACTCCACAACCACCGCCATGGAAGATGCTGATGCCGCCGAACCACAGATTGACCAACAGACCAGCCAACTTCTGAGCATGTGTCCCTTTTTGGGTCACGCATGCCTGGAATCGCCTAGTGGCAGGGGCCCTGGGGGGGGGGAGTGAGGAGGAGAGAAAGGGGAGGCTGTGGTGGGCCCCATCACTTGTGCGCAGGCCAAGTCAATGGCCATTTCCCTGTGTCAGTTTCATTCATGGGACTGAACAAGAAGGGTTTTAATGGACGGTGCTTATTGGCACTTACTGGAGGCTACTGCACAGCTGCGATGGGGCAATTGAAGACTCCCACACACATGACAGGGGATGGTCCCACCCCGACTAAGAAAAAACTGTGGGTTTTGTTGAAGATGCAGAACGTGTACAGATAATACCTAGTAAATAAACTGGGGGGAAACGAATGGTGCAGAAGGGCAGGCACAAAAATCCGAAGTCACCTTAAAGGTTCAGCTACTCAGATTCTCCAGAGTAAGCACAGCGAGCCGCGTGAGCAGAACCTTAGTCTGGTTATGGGTGGGCACAAGCATAATCAAGCACTTGTCTTCATAGAAATGTAACCACTGGTTGTTGGGATATTGCTTAACTATCTTGCTGATAGTGAATGATTTGTTACATGCACAGATTGCAGCACCATAAGAAGAAGTGCATATTGCCTAACTGAAAATAGTTATAGAATCAGGCAGGTAGCCATGTTGGTCTGAAGTAGCAGACCAAAGTTTGTGTCCAGTGACTCCCTTAACCAACATATATCGCTAGACTGCCAGCCATATTCTAATCCCCGGAGGGGACTGTTTGGTAATCTCTCCCTCCCTCCCTGTAATCTGGTAAATGGGATTGACTATCATCGCTTATTAAAAGATGATGAAATAGAAATCACAAGGGCTGTTAGTAAATTCCTGGAGAAGTCTATTAAATTTTTTTTTTTTTTATAAACTGTTTATTAAAGTTTTTATATAATAAACATAGCCTTCAATAAACAAAACCAATTACAACATCATGAACGTCCAACGAAACAAGATGCAACATTTCTCACATTTTAACATTTTGGTATAGGTATTACACCCTTCAATATAAAGAAAATTCTATATATTTCTTAGGGATTTCAAACAGGGAACCCGGATTATGATTAATATATCGGAAAAATGAAAACCAACGAGTCAAGAACCTACTAGAGCGGGATGGAGAGAATGCCGTTAAAAGTTGTTCAGTAATTTTGTCAGCTATAATATAGTCCCAACATTTTGCAAGCCATTGTTTGATGCTAGGTATCTTAGGCTGATTCCAAATTTGAGCCAACAATGTCTTTGCTGCTGAAAGTAGTATTGCTGTTAATTCTTCTGTCTCTCTAGAAATCGAATAATTCATATAATTTCCTAGAAGAAATGTTTCTGGATTAAAAGGCAAGTCACATTCTGTAATTTTCTCTATAATATCTTTTATACGTAGCCAAAAGATGTTAACAAAAGGGCATTCCCACCAACAATGTAATAAGGATCCTTTCATCCCACATCCCTTCCAACAGTTTGGGGAGGGCTTGTGTTTACAATGAAACAACCGTTCTGGAGTTAAGTACCATCTGGAATATAATTTATACGATTGAGTACGTATTGCCAAGTTATTAGTAGTCATTTGAAAAGAACCCCAGATTTTCGCCCATGTTTTTTCATCGATTGAGCGTTGTAGATCTTTTTCCCACTTTTCCTGAACGGGATTTTTAGTTAACCATAGTTTTTCATTTAAGGCAGAATATATAGTTGTTATGGCCCCTTTTGTGTTTGAGCTTGACCTATCCAGCAGTTTTTCAAACGGTAGTAACTTTTTATTCAGGTCAGAAGTTGCCACCAATCTATTATGCATATGCTGTAGTTGGTAGTATTGCATCCAAGGAAGTTTAAGTTTTGTAACATGTAGAAATTGTTCTTGTGTAAGAAGGTTACCTTTAACAGTAATGTCTTTTATTCTAAATATGTGTTTTTCCCGCAGGTTTTTGAATTCGTTATGTGCTCTCCCTGGAGGGAACCATCTCTGTCCCAGGAAAGCTGCCATCTGGGAAGATTCAGAGGTAAGTAGAGACCTAAATTTGTCCCATATTTTCAGTGTAAACAATAGAAATCTGCTTGTTAGGACTTTCCATCGTCTGTCGTTAGGACTATTCCAAATAGCCTCATGTAAAAAATCTGAACTTAGGCTTTGACCTTCTATTGCTACCCATGATTTTTCACAAATAGGGTCCGCATAGTATATAACTGCTTTAAGTTGGGCAGATTCATAATATTTAATTAGATTCGGAAGGGCTAAACCTCCTAATTTTTTAGGCTTATTCAGTAGCCGTGCATTCAGTCTGGCTTTTTTAGAATTCCATAAGAACTTAATTATTTTCAAATTCCATTCCCGAAAATTCTTAAGTGGGATTTCAAGTGGTAAATTTTGAAATAGAAATAAAAATTTAGGTAGAATCATAGATTTAATCAAGTCTATTTTTTCCAACAGAGACAAGTTAAGTTTTCCCCAATCTTCTAACAGTTTGGTCATGGTCAACGCTAAGGGTTTAAAATTGCATTGGTAAAGGTTATCTAGATGTACGGGTATATTGATGCCCAAATGTTTCCAGTGAGTAGTTACCGTTTTAAAAGGATATTTTGTTGTTATCTCTAAGAGCTCTTGGTTACAAATATTTATTGGGTATAAAATTGATTTAGAATAATTGATCAAGAAGCCAGAAACGTTTCCAAATTCAGAAATATGATCTAATAAGGGTTGAAGAGTTTCTTTTGGTCGCTGAACATAAAATACCATATCATCAGCGAAGAGGCTCATTTTACACTGATTTGGAGGAACATTAATTCCTTGTATTTTAGAGTCCTCTCTTATTGCAACTGCCAGTGGTTCTAAAGATAACGCAAATAAAAGAGGAGATAGGGGGCAACCTTGTCGGGTGCCCCTCTGTAATTGTATACTCTGTGAATTAACCTGATTAACCAATATAGAAGAAATAGGGTTGTTATACATAGCTTGAATACACTTTATAAAGTTGGGTCCAAAATTCATGGTTTTTAAGATTTGGATTAAGTATTTTGGTTCAACTCTGTCGAACGCTTTTTCGGCGTCGACAGAGAGGATAGTGGAAGAAATTTTATGCTTGCGGCAATATTCAATAATATTCAATGTCTTACGAATATTATCCGTGATCGTACGGCCTGGCATGAAACCTGCCTGGTCTTTATGTATATATTTTAAAATAATTGAGTTGAGTCTACCTGCTAATATTGTAGTAAGAATTTTAAAATCTGTGTTAAGCAGTGATATTGGTCTATAGGACTCTGGTAAAAGGGGATCTTTGTCTGCCTTTAACAGTACTACTACTTTTGCTGCCGCCCAAGAAGGTGGAATGATACCCTGTTCCAAAACATAGTTCAAAATGTTTAAGAGATGGGGCGAGATCTGATCAAAAAACTTTTTATAAAATTCAATCGGGTAACCATCTCGACCCGGAGATTTATTAGCTTTCATCTTCTTTAAACTATCTTTAAGCTCTGTCAGTGTTATAGGCTGGTCCATTAGATTTTTATGGTCTTGTGTCAATTTGGTATTAAATTTAATTTTGTCCAAATACTTCAACACGTGTTCCTCAGATGGATTGGATGATGTATATAGTTTCTTATAGAACTCAGCAAAAATAGAAGCAATTTTCTTTGGAGAAGTCTGAACCTTATTGTCTCTATCTTTAAGTGCATATATTGTGGAAGCAAGTTTTTTCTTCGCTACTCTAAACTTTAATAATTTTATTGATTTAGGAGTTTTAGTTATGTATTTTTGCTTTGTATACAGCATTTGTTTCTGTATATGTGCTGTCTCCAATAATTCCAACTTTTTTCTTTCTCTCAGTAGTTTCTTATAATTTTTATGGCCCCCAAATTTCTTATGTTTTGTCTCCAAGTTAGTTATATTGTCAGTTAATTCATCAACCAATTTTTGTTTTTGTTTTTTGTAGGAGGATGCCAATGAGATCAAGTTCCCTCTCAAGGTCGCTTTAAAAGCTTCCCAGATAGAGACCTGAGATGCTGAGCATTCTGCATTTGCATCGAAGTATTCAACAACTTTGGATTTTATTTCTTGTTGGAAAAGTTCATTCTGTAATAAAGACATGTTAAGTTTCCAACTAAATTCTCTCCTTTCATTTTGATTTGAGCGGACTGTGCATGATACCCATGAGTGGTCAGAAATTATAGTCGGGCCAATTTCTGAATCTATAATATTAGTTAACATTGCGTTAGTTGTTAGCAAATAATCTATCCGTGAGTAGACCTGGTGTCTAAAAGAGTAAAATGTGTATTGGCGATTTCCCGGGTTAAGGGTTCTCCAAATATCTGCAAATCCAAAAGTCTTTAAAATCTTGTCAAGTTCAGTTGGGAGCCAGTGTTTCTTTTTACTCTCTAACGAGCGGTGTGTTTTATCTACATTAGGGTTGAGTATAAAATTCAGATCAGCTCCCAAAATAATTTCTCCAATTGCAAAGTCTACCAATTTCTGCAAAGTGGATTTAATAAAAGCTATTTGATCAGCATTTGGAGCATAAATACTAGCAATAGTCACAGGTTGTCCGAAGAGATCTCCTTGAATGAATATATACCTCCCCTGGGGATCTGCTTCGCACTTTTGCATTTGAAAGGGTAAATTCTGCGAGATCAAAATGGCTACCCCTCTCGCTTTCGAGGAGCCTTTCGCCTGAAATTGTTGTGGAAACCATTTAGATCTTAAGACCGGGAAGTGTGTATTCTTCAAATGTGTCTCTTGAATACATAAAATTTGGACTTTCTGTTTGGACCAGTAGTTAGAGGCTCTTTTCGCCTTGATTTTGTTATTAAGGCCTCGGGCGTTCCATGTCGAAATGTTAAACTGTTGCATCGAACTAAACCTAACTTTTAACTATAACAAACTAAAATAACTTTCCCCCTTCTAAGAGGGGTAGTGCCTAGGCTAGCTAACCTAATCTAGGTAGCTAGAAGGAGTATTATTAAATAAAACACTCCTGTAAGGTCACTCAGTTCAATATGGGGGACGGGGATAATTTGGTAGATACAAATTCACTACCTCCAGCTCCCTCCCACTCCCTATGTTAACAAAATTTCTATTAATAAGATAGAAATGGTAGTCTCAGTTGTCTCCTAAATAATATAGTTGCTAAATCATATATAATTTGTCCGGCTTTTCCATTAACCATATATCGTCAGTAAACCATACATTGTAGACACCAATTTTATCTATATAGGCATATATATGACACCATAAGGCAGGTTTAAAGACAATACTCCCTTTTAATTTTATTTTTAACCCCTTTTTTTTAATACTAATTTCTCTTACCTCACTATAAAACTGGTGTTAAGATAAATACCCCACCAACATTAATATTTTTCTAAACCAAGAATAAGTTGTTCCTTTGTTATTAAGGTGGGCCAACCTGTTAATAGATAAATATAATTTTTCAATAAAAAAGATAGTTTCTATAACCAACAATTTTAATAATAACTGCCCTATGTGCATAATTTTGTTTCACCAAAAAAACTTATAACTAATACTCTATAACAATAATCAGATTTCTATTATAAGGTAGCAATTACTTCATTGCTAACCTTAAAAAACGACATTTTATAAACACCTTCCCTCCTCTGGAGAGCAAATAATTATAAATAAAAAAACATAATACATGCAATTACTTCATTGCTAAACCTTTCCCATGGAACATAAAGTCTTCTACATTTTCCGTTTTGCAATTATATCATAACCAAAATCAAACAAAAGGAAAAAAAAAATATCACTTTTAAACTTCAAATCTGATGAACTACATGCTTTAAGCCTATAGAAAATATTCTTGAGTTTGGTGCCTGAGAATCCTTGGAACTGCCAACAATTAAGCCATAGCCACTTGGGCAAAGTATAACTTGAAATACTTATAAGCTCCCAATGTCCTTGAAAGACAGAGATAGGGGAAGTCAAGGTTTCCGAAGTTCTTCTTCTTCCGATGCAGACAACTTAATGCCTACAGCCGAAAGCAGCGCAATTCCCGTTGCACGATCAGATGCCTGATGCAGCAAGCCATTTTTATAAATCAAGATATCTGAAGTAGGCGACCAGCGGAACCGAATCTTTGCCTCGTGAAGCTTAGCTGTGACGTTTTTCAGGGATCTCCGTTTGATCAGGATCTCCGGGGCTAAGTCAAGTAGGACGATAATCTTCTGGTCCCCGAAAGCTAGGGAGCCTTTTTGTTTGGCTATCTTGAGGATTTTGTCTCTAGAACGTAGGTATATAAATTGTACCAGAATATCTCGTGGTTTGCCTTTGTTCGCCATTGCTAACGGACCCAAGCGCTGTGCCTTGGCCAGCGCCGGTGCAACGCCGTCGTCCAAACGCATTACTTTGGCTAGCCACGCAGCCATAAATTGAGCCAAGTCTTGGGATTCTTCCGACCCCTCCTCAAACCCCCGAAATTTTAGGTTATATTGCCGCCATTTGTTTTCAAGCGACGTAATCCTAGTAAGCATAGTTGCGTCAGACTTTTGTAAGGATCTAACGTCGTCTTGCATGGAAACCGCCAGTTGTGTAGCCGTTTCTGCTGCTTTTGAAGCTTCGGCTATTTCTTTCGCCATATCTTGCAAAGAGCTTTGAATGGGTTGAAGTAGTTTCGATACTATTGTGGACATAGAGTCAATAATATCATCTTTCAGGGCGGCTAGGTCCTGACGAGAAAGGGGGTCGGTCGGGTCGTTAGGCTGCGTTTCAGCCGCCATTTTAGCAGAGGCTGGGGAGGCCGGGAGAAAAAGCTCTTCTGGAGCTATCGTTGTAAAAAATGTACGTACCGATTCTTTTCCTCCTCCCCGGCTTGCTAGAGGTGTTCCGGCAGCTTTATGTGTATTTTTCTTCGGCATGGAGACTTCGAAGAGGTATTTTAAGTAGGTAATAGGGAGATAGGGACGGGAGCTCGAGCTTCAGCCGTGCGCCATGCACCATTGGCTCCGCCCCCCCCTCATCTATTAAAATTTATGAGGGGCATGTCTCACCATGAATTTTATCTATATTTGTTCTTAATCTTGAAATGTATATTTTGCATGTTCCTATTTCGTACAGGAGCTGCGGTGGCTCAAGTGGTAAAGATGCTGAACTGCAGGCTGTGGAAGGTTAGTAGTTCAGCAGTTCGAGACCCAGGTGCCGCATGATGGAGTGAGCTCCCATCTCTAGTTCCAGCTCCTGCCAACCTAGCAGTTCGACAGCAAGAAATTGCAAGTAGATAAATAGGCACCACTTTGGTGGGAAGGTAACAGCGTTCTGTGCGCCTTGTTTAGTCATGCCAGCCACATGACCACGGAAATGTCTTTGGACAGTGCTGGCTCTTCGGCTTTGAAACGGAGATGAGCACCGCAACCCTAGAGTCGGATTTGACTGGCTTTCGAGCAAGGGAACCTTTACCTTTATTTCGTACTATGTCTGCGTATGCCAATAAAAGGTATGACTGACTGACTGACTCCTTTAAGTCCAATGAAGTTTTATTCAAGGTATAAGCTCTCATATGCACACACACTTCTTCAGAAAATGGTTATATGAGTCCATGGCCCTGTTCACATGGAGCATTTGCCCTGTGGAAGGCATGATAGTCGGGCGTGATCACACCACAACATCTGGCAGGCGTAGTGCACCTGTGGCCAACCCGTGGCATGCCGCCAAAGACGCGCATTTAAAAGGTACCTGCAACAACCTACTGGCAAATGATTTGCCACAGGCTGCATATGGACTCCTGCAGTGTGATCGCGCCAGCGCATGGCTATTCCCCTGGGTCGTCCTCTTTGCTGTGCGTGCCGACAGAGGAAGCCCCGGTGTGCCACCATCACGTCTGATCACCTAATGGCGGATCAGAATGTGATGATGCAAATAGCCACGCCTCCCCCCGTGTTATCTGGCCCATGTGACTGGGGCCCATGTAGTTTTTTCAACCCATCTGTTAAGATATATGGAGGTGTTAAGGGATAATTCTGAACAGGCAGTAAATCTGTCGTTTGTCTATTCTATTTATTCCAGTATTTGAATACTGTGGGGTTTTTTAATCAGATATTGATTTCAAGGGTCAGACAGCAGCCCTAAACTCAGCATTTAAAAAGAATTCTGTGTGAATATCTGAATTATATAACTGATCTCAGACTCCATGTCTGCTTATCTTGAGGTAAATTCAGAATATTGAATTAATGCTTTCTCTGCATGTATTTTCTAGAGAAATATATGTATGCCTGCTTGCAGTGGTGTTTATTGCCTCTGTGTAAACTTTTGCGAGAGATTTTCATGTTGGTATTCCTGTTGGGCACTGAAGCGCTGCCTTTTTTTTAAAAGGGAGGATGCTGTTTTAATTATTGATTTATTAATGCCATGGGTTTTTATGAATCATTTGAATTGAATTATCTTCTAGTAATAAAAGGTCACTTTATAGTATAAAACTGCCTTTTATAGTATATCAATTTTTAAAGCCCACCACCATTTTTTTAGATAGTTAACACTGGATTTGCCTTGGTATTAATATTCCTCTTGAAGCAACATCACCTGTCCTTGTCCCTTCACGCTTTCTAATTCTTTATCTTTCCTTCTGTAGTCATCTGCTTTGAATTATGATGACCTGCTTGTTTGTTGATGCACAAACACAGAATTTCATATATACATGATATTTCATCCACAAGGAAAAGTCTACTAGCTTAAATGTTGACCTCCTTGTTTCACACCGTTATGGGAAAAGAAAAAAAAAGATTCCTGTTTTCTAAATCAACCTGTAAACTTTATCAGATGTAGTTCTATACAATAGAACAACTATTCCCTCCCTGTTACTCTTTGGCTGGCAGGCTGTTCCTTGGTGCTGCTGTGAACACTGCTAATGGGAAATAACATGTGAAACAACAGGGCAGTGCTTTTGAAGAAGGAGGAGGAGAAGAAGGAGAAGGAGAAGAAGAAGAAGAAGAAGAAGAAGAAGAAGAAGAACCACCACCACCACCACCATGGAGGACCCAGGGTCACACAAGAGGTAATGCCAGCCTCCTGGCCTTGTACCTTACAAGTTCCCTGTTAAAATTTAAAGTCATATAAGGCAACAATCACTTGCTAGCACTCCAAATCCTTCTTGGTCTGCCCTCTAGGCAGTTAGAGTTTATCCTAGGCATCCTATCTAGCATCCACCTGGAAACCTCAGTTATGTTTAAGCAGGCTAAGTAGCCACGGAAGATTGATATCTAGAGGCAAAATAGCACCATTTATAGAAGAGAGGCCTATGCTTAGGAAATCATACCCCTCAAAATTCACACGTAAAAAGAGATATTTCTCACAGCTCTTTGTTCCTGTAGGTGTGGGTTTCCTACTTGTGCTAGGTACAGGGCTCTAAGAGTCCAGTTTGCAAAACTGCATCCAAGGCCACTGGAGACAGGCAGCCAGCATCTGTTGCCCTCAAGCACATGTTTCAAAATTTTTTAAAAAGGAAAAGCAAACAAAAAGGGACTGGGGGGGGGTGAGTTCCTTAGCCAAATGATCTCCAAAGAGTCTCTGGAAATTATCACCCCATCTCTTGAACAGGGAGAGATTAGGCAAAATGTAACAACCCCCCTCCCCCCATAATGATATGGACTGATACAGACTATATGTTATGTTCCTGGTCACATTTCTACAGTGGCAAACCTGTGTCTGCTCTGTGATATTTGAAACTGCAGGTGGAAGCCTATCTGACTGAGTGCTTCTCTGTATGTGCATGTGTGTGTGTGTGACCAACTATTCCTTCTTAAACATGATATTCCTTCTTAAATATTGTGTACATGCACCAGGAGGCTAGAAACTATGTGTACCTGACTCATGGTCCTGCCAATATGCACAATTGCCCTTTTGACTGAGCAGGAGCATCATGCAGATGTTGCACATGCATACAGATATGTTATGCACAAACCGGAATCCTGGGAAATTCAGTGGTCCAAGCATGCACACTGAAGCTGTACACACATGCAAATTGCACACAATGCTTTTGTGCAGTATCCCGCTCCGGGGGTCACGGGCCAGGAAGACCACCCCCCGGGAGCCCCAACGGACCCAGCAAGGTCCCCACAACTCACCTCGCCGCAGGAAGCAGCACATGACGGTCCGGCGTGGGAAAGGGGGGGTGAATCCCCCATCCCCGTTACTGGCCGGCCGGGCATGGGAGCGAGCTCGAGGACCCCAAAACAGCCAGCAAGAGGAGAGGCAGAGCATCGGCATGGAGCCTAACAAGCCAGGAACGGCTGCCCGGCACAAGACAAGGCTGCTGGATGCCGCTGCCGGTGACAGCACCTCTTTTCCGGAAACGCCCTACCAGCGTCTCCGTTTATGAAGAGGGGCCAGACAGGGGAGAAGGGGAGCAGTCCCAGGAGTGGAGTGGAAGAATAAAAGAGAGGGGAACAAGAGGGGCCGGGGAGGAGAAGTACAGAGGAGAATGGAAGGAACAGAGAGAGAACCAGGACGGAGAAAGAGAGAGGGAAACCAAGCCGGCGTTCTCCCCGTATTGACAGAGGGACACTCTGGGTGAGCTGAACCCTGTCCCCTGTTGGTCTGAGGCCCCTCAACCCCCTCCCTTTTTGGATTCTGCCACTCCCAGGTATAGCCCCACCACCTGCTATAGCCCCACCAAAGCCCCAACGCCACGGCCACCGGGGCGCTTCACCGGAGGCCAAGGAGCGGCGCAACATGCAGATAACATGATGACTACACAAATCCAATATGTCCAGTTGCTGGCTTTCCAGTATCTGCAGGCATAACATGTGAAAAGAGCTAGACACTCAGACACAAGAATTCTAATTTAGTCTTCTTCTTAGTATCTGTTTTTCTATGGACTGAGAATAATGTTGTGTGGAGGAACGTTCAGTTATGTATCCCCTTCCCTACAGTCTGAAGGGATACACAGATTGTTAAAGAATGGAAGAGGCAAGGCATTTCAAAAGTCAATGATGGAAATCTATGGTCCCGGTCACACTGGCCAGAGAACGCAGGGGGCACTTGTGACCCGGCCGAATGCAATCAGACACGACAGGAGGGAATCGGGGGTAGCATTTTGTCGGCGCACGTTTCCGGCATGCTTCATGTGGTGCTGGAGCGATCAGACGGAGGATGTCCGTCTGTGGCCCATTGCAAGTGGATAATACTGGTGTTTCTGCAGTACCTTTGAATTACAGATCTTCAGTGGGATGCAATGGCTTGCCAACGGCTGCGCAACGCTTCCCAGATGTGCTGGTGTGATTGCGCCTGTTAAATCCGCCTGGCATCCGTGAGTATCCTGCAGCAACTTCTGTGTATGATCAGAGCCTATCTCAGTTTGAATGTTCCATTCATTACACTGACAAACGTTGAACTGTTAGTCCAAGAGGCGCAACACTTTTAAAGTCCATCTTACCATGATGAAGCTATTTAAATAATGCAGGGATATTGTCTGTCTTACCATGGAACCATTTGTTCCTGAATATTTGCAAATATTTAAGTGTGACATCAACAGGATGGAAATCTTAAGATTTTGTTGTCTAGGTGACATTAAGAGAAATTCACTTACAAGCAACACAAATGAGCCATTCTTGCACTCAAAAATAGATTTTTTTTGCTCATTTGTTTTAATGCAAGCCATTCCCAAGAATAAAATTAGATCACAGCGACCATGAGGTCTCTGAGATACCAGTTTGGACAAACACACATCATGCCTAATAAAATTAATGAACTGAAACAGTTTATTGAAGCAAAATAGCATAATATTCTAACTATGACAGTAATCAGCAATAACCCTATGCTACAGTTTCTCGTTCCAGTTATGCATGTGATATACTTAAATCCTACTCAATTGACCTTCCAGAGGCAGGCAGAAAACACAGTGAAGGTTGAGTCATCACAGAAGTAGCAAGAAGGAAGCAGACATACCCACCATTGTTACCACAAGTGGCCTGTTTTGATATTGGGGGAAATTAGCTATGAGAAAGAGCTCATAAAACCAAAGTTTAAACAGTGCCTAGTTTTGCTGTATAGACGAGTTCAGGATCTCAGGGAGCCCAGTTTTATGCTAAAAGTGTAAAGGGAAGTGCTCCTCTAACATTTAAAGGGAAGCGTCACGGCAGTTGGGTTGAAGGGGAAATCACTGTTCTGCCCAAATGCATGCCCAAACTGAGAGGAAAAAACCCCGTGTGGATGGTGGGAAGCGATGTGGCTGTACAGCGATCCGGAACAACGAGGTGAGTGTGAACATGCTTCTTCCAGGTGAAAAAAAAGCGCATTCGACCGGAGCAATTTACACCGCTCCCGGCACACCATCTGACCACACCCTATGATATGTTAATTATTGCCCTTTGGTTGCAGATAGAGTAGTTTTCAATTCCTGAACAAGTTTGCTATAAATCAATAAGGGTTCACTCTGTGAATTGGGTTTCAAACAAACAGTTATAAAGGACTGGAGATCTTTAGCATCAATTGCATCTCTGAGCCTAGTCTGTTTCTGAGGAAACTATCTCACCTTCAACTTAATACTAATAGAGAACCTTCCTTGCGGAAGGTGGGGGTGAGACTTGAGATAGAGAGGAAACCTGAAGCTGTAGAAGAAGTGGAAAATGGTCACTGTCAAAATAAGGGAGCACGTTAAAATTGGTTACTGAGGGTAATATATAGGAACATGCTAACACGCAGTCAATGGTACTAAATCTTTGACCTGACAATGGTACTAAATCTTTGACCTGACACACTTCCGGTGATGTCAGGGGGTGTGGCATATGCAAATACGTTATGCTACTGAGCTCCTGCACCTCTTTTTCTACAAAATGACCCCTGCATAAAATGCTCTGCTCCATATCTTTTGAGGAAGCCTCTTCAGAACTTCTTTGGTCGGCATTTCCCAATGCATTTCCCTTGAGGGTGTTAGCCTATTTTGCTGATTCCTGAAGTCTACAAAGTAGCTCTTCTAATCTGTCCAAAATCTCTAGGTGTTCTTCCTTTGGCAGGCCAGAGAGAGATGACAGCAACCCAGACTCTACAGAGTTCTCTAAATATGGGGCTTTCGTAAGAGGAGCCGGTATCTGATCCGACCAGGTAATTTGGTCAGTTTCCATAAGAGTCAGTGGAGATGGTATCGGTGTAGAAGTCACCCTTCCTTTCAGCTCTGTAGCACAGAAGTGGCAGGGAAAGTTAGGAAGGAGGGGAGAGATCTTAGCATTATGAAAGACTCTGTAAATATTCCAAATTTCTTTAAAAGTTGTCTCTGTGTCAGCAGCAGCAGTGGCATTTTCTTACTTTTAAAAGAAAGCAACACTTTTTGCATTTGGGTAGGGCTGCGGTGGCTCAACTGGTTAAGATGCTGAACTGCAGGCTGGAAGGTCAGTAGTTCAGCAGTTCAAGACCCGAGTGCCGCATGACGGACTGAGCTCTCATCGCTGGTTCCAGCTCCTGCCAACCAGGCAGTTTGAAAGCAAGAAATTGTAAGTAGATAAATAGGTACCACTTTGGTGGGAAGGTAAGAGCATTCCGTGCACCTCAGCATCTAGTCATGCTGGCCACAGGACCATGGAAAAGTCTTCGGACTCTTCGGCTTGGAAACGGAGATGAGCACCACAACCCTAGAGTCGGATTCGACTTGCTTTCGAGCAAGGGAAACCTTTACCTCTAGGGCTGTCTAGGACTTCAACCATGGTTAAATCAACAAATGAAGAGTGCTTCTTCAAAAGAATACTTAGGTGTCTTATTGCTTGTTTCTTTGTAAGCCAATTTATCATTTGTCCTTTATATGGGCAAATAGTTAGACAAACTTTACAGAGTTGCAGAGAGAGTGCAAACATGTCAGAGTCCCTCGTAGCCTTTTTGCACCCCTCAGTCGCTTGCTGGCAGAGCTGGTGAGGACCAGGGGAGGTTGCTTTTACTGGATTGCTTCCATACTTGCCAAGATAATCATTATGAGATTTCAATATATCCTTTTTACCAAACTGTTCATTAAAGAGGAGATTTTTTTCCAGAAAACCAGATATGTCCTTTATAGCTTTAGGAGTAAAGTTTACAGTTCTCATCATCAAACTCAACATATTCGTAGACTCCAAAGGATTTTCAGCTTTGAAATGGTCTACCTCTTCCTCTTTTACACATAAAATTTCTTTCAGCTTTATATCTCCATTTAGCTGTTCTAAATCAGAGGAAGCTGCCCTTTGTTTATCAGCTTCTCCCTTTTGCTTGCTTCTACAGCTATCAGTTTCCAGCAAAGGGGCAAAGGCGTTTGATACTGGAATGTTAAAGATGTGCTTCCACTTATCCGTAGTGATTCCAGAAGGATGAAACATAAACAGCCGTGAGCGTCTCAGATAAAACAAATGATAAACACTTGGAGGAGTTACCAACGCTGCTGCTCCTCTGTCGCCACCTTTCCCTAAAGTTTGCAAGAGTTCATGGAGGCCTGCACAATTACATCTGGAACTAGGCAAAAACAGTCTTTGTGTTACTGGGTGACCACAGACCCAGGGCATTATATTGTTGCTGGAACATGAGAGCTGCAGCGGCATTTAGTTCTGGGCAGCCAGGAAGAAGTGGCTAGCAATGGAAGGTGGTGTTGCCTCCCTTGGAGCATATTCCTCCTGCAGCATTATTTAGGCAGGAGGACCTTGGAGATGGTCCTTCCCATTGGTGGTGAGCACAGGTTATGCAAATATTGTGATTTCTGGATTGCTTGCGGACTCTGAAAGACACTTAAGGTAAAGGTAAAGGTTCCCTTGCTCGAAAGCCAGTCGAGTCCGACTCTAGGGTTGCGGTGCTCATCTCCGTTTCAAAGCTGAAGAGCCAGTGCTGTCCGAAGACATTTCCGTGGTCATGTGGCTGGCATGACTAAACACCGAGGCGCACGGAACGCTGTTACCTTCCCACCGAAGTGGTACCTATTTATCTACTTGCAATCTCTTGCTTTCGAAGTGCTAAGTTGGCAGGAGCTGGAACTAGAGACGGGAGCTAACTCCATCATGCGGCACACTCGGGTTTTGAACTGCTGAACTACTGATCTTCCACAGCCTGCAGTTCAGCGTCTTAACAACTTGAGCCACCACAGCTCCTTGAAAGACACTTAGAGAAGACAAAAGCAGAGAAACAACCCCCCCTTTTTCCTTGCCTTGCTGATTATTTTGACTCATTTGGAATTAATTTTCTCTTTCCTTTTGGAGGATTTCCATGGCTTCCCAGAGGGCATGGGTGGATTGCTGTAGTTTAGACAAACAGTAGAGGAACAGGGCTTCATTGGGCATCATTTCTCTTTTTCCTGTGAGGCGTGGTCCCACCACGTGTCGGATCTTGTTGCAACAGTTTCTCTTCCCTCTCAGAAGACATGGAATCCTAACTGCGAGACTCATATGGGATAGTTGCATTCCTTTGGAGTTTCCTGTTTGGGGAGCTTCACCTTTCTGATGTTACAGAACAGATACACAATAAAATACAGAATAGGTAGAACTCTTTAAGCAAGAGTTTTCAATATAAGCCTATGCACTGCTTCCCAAGATCTAGATGTTATATGTAACCATACAAGCATACCCTTCCATTATGCAGCAAGAGGTAGAGCATATGCAAATAAGGGGAATGACAAGATTATCATGGGAGGTTCTTTGGTTTGATGGTTACAAAGGACAGAGTGATAGGAAAGACACAAAGTGGAAGGTTGTTTCTCCCTCCCTGCTCCCAGAGGTTTGAGGCTGGACTTTGCTGCATGCCCACCCTGAAGGTCCCGCAGGGCCCTGATCTCACCAGGAAGCTCATTCCAGTAAATCGGTGCCACCAAGGAAAACGCCCTGGTCCTGGTTGATGTCAGCCTGGCATCCTTAGGACTAAGGAGGGCCAGGTGATTTTGTGTTCCTCATCGCAGTGCTTTCTGGGAACGTGTGGGGAAAGGCGGTCCCTCAGGTAGGCATGCCCCTGACCATAACGGGCTTTATAGGTCAAAACCAGTATCTTGGAGAATCTGGAATGCTATTGGCAGCCAGTGCAGTGACTTTAGCACAGGCTGGATGTGCTCCCACCTAGGGAGACCTATCAACAGCCTGGCCGCCACATTTTGCACCAGCTGCAGTTTCCAGAATTGCACCAAGGGCAGCCACATGTAGAGAGCATTGCAGTAGTCCAACCTCGAGGTGACCATAGCATGGATCACTGAAGCCATATCTTTGTGTTTGAGGAAGGGAACCAACTGCCTAATCAGCCAGAGATGGTAAAAAGCTGCTTTGGCAGTGGCTGCTACCTGGGCCTCCATTGTCAAGGAAGCATCCAAGAGCACTCCCAAGCTCCTGACCTTCAGTGCTGGCACCAACAGCACCCCATCGAAGGAAGGTACTGGGATCCCTACCCCCGAGCCACTCCAATTCAGGTGCAGGACCTCCGTCTTCGTCAGATTCAATTTCAATCAGCTCAGCCTAAGCCATCCAGCCATGTCCTGTAATGCCCAGTCCAAATTTTCTGGGGTAGAGTCAGACTGACCACCCAACAACAGATGGAGCTGGGTGTCATCCACGTATTGGTGATACTCTAGCCTATGCCTCTGGGCAATCTGGGCAAGGGGGCACATGAAGATGTTAAATAGCATCGGGGAGAGCACCGCCCCTTGAGGCACTCCACAGATTATTGGGGGCCTTTGGGAGAGCTGCTCCCCAAAAGCCACCCTTTGTCCCCGACCCTGGAGAAAGGAGACAAGCCATTGCAAGGTGAGCCCCTGAATCCCCATGTTGGTGAGATGGTGGGTGAGCAACTGGTGGTTGACCGTGTTGAACGTCGCCAACAGGTCTCACAACAGCAGCACCGCTGTCCCACCCCGATCCAGGTGCCTCCGGAGGTCATCTGTAAGGGCGACCAGTGCTGTCTGCATCCTGTGGCCTGGGCGGAAGCCGGACTGGAAGGGATCTAGCATGGTGTCATCCATAAAGCTCTGTAACTGTATCGCCACCGCCCTTCTCTATTAATTTGCCCAAATAGGGCAAATTGGATACTGGCCGATAGTTCGCCAATTCGGCTGGATCTGAGGATGTTTTTTTTAGGAGAGGGCGGACCATCGCTTCCTTGAGAGCCCCCGGGAACAGCCCCTCAGAGAGGGACTTATTGATAATGTGCCTCAAAACCCCTTACGGTCAGCTTTAATTTCCCATGAGGGGCACGGAACCAGGCTGCATGTGGTTGGGCGTACAGTTGAGATCAATCTGTCAACTTCCTGGTTGCTCCGTCTCCCGGCTTGCTCTAAATTCAATTTCCTTAATTAGTTTGAGGACCTCCCTGGTGATTTCCTGTCTCTTGTCCTGACTGTCTGAATGCACCAAAAGAGCATCTACATAACTAATAACATGATAACGGGAAAAAGGCTGGAGCTTCTCCCACATTTGGACCACATGTATGTGGCAAAGGCTGGGGCTGGAGTGGAAACCCTGGGTGTTCACTTAAATGCATACTGCTGGCCTCTGAAGGTAAAAGCAAATTTGTACCAGCATGATTTGTGGAGTTTGATTGAGTGGAACACATGTGCCAGATCAATTATGCTGTAATAGTTTGCTCCTGCTGCTACTGCAGTTAAGATTTCATTATATTTGGCCACCACAGGGGCTACTGCAGGGGTTGTATAATTTAGAGCTCTAAAATCAACTTTCATCCTCCAGGTTACTCTGTCTGTCTTCAAGACTGGCCACAGAGGTGCATTGCATATAGACTGCATTGGTGTTCTGACATCCTATTTAAGGAGTCCTTCTGTTGTTTTGCTAATTCCCGCTTCAGCTTCAGCTGGCTAATTATATTGCCTTTGCAAGGGTGGATCTTTCCTTCTATAAGCATGCAGACATCTTTGACGAGGCCACACTCTGCCGTGTCTTTTGCCCATACATTGGGAAATTCTTCAACCCACGGGTCATTCTCAATAGGAGCCCGGGGCAAAGGCAGCACATTGGTAGATAGCATTAACTTCTGGGGGCCCACCTTTGATTTGCCAAGGCAGGCCATTGGCAAAGTCAATGGTGAGCTTGTGCTCTCAGAAAAATGGCATTCCTAGGAAACGTCGATCTTCCTATTCTCACAGGCTTTGATTTATTTATTTATTTATTTATTTATTTATTTATTTATTATTACATTTATACCCCGCCCTTCCTCGTGGGGCTCAGGGCGGCTTACAAGGAAAGAGAAAACTTGCTAATAAAACATCAATACTATAATACACTTAAAAACATCATATACAATTTAAAACCCATTTAACATTAAAGTGCTCAAAACTACATTCATTCCGGAATCTCAGAATCTCAGAGAGGGCGACCACAGCCCTAACACAACCCAAATGGTATATAGCCAGGGGGGGCAGTGGCGGCCCCTAATCGAAAGCCTGGTGGAAGAGCTCTGTCTTGCAGGCCCTGCGGAACTGCACCAAGTCCCGCAGGGCCCGGATCTCCTCCGGGAGCTCGTTCCACCAGGTGGGGGCCGCCACTGAGAAGGCCCTAGCCCTTGTGACGGCCAGTTTAGCATCCTTGGGGCCCGGCACGGTTAGAAAATTCTGGGCCCCAGACCGTAGCACTCTTGGGGGAACATACGGGGAAAGGCGGTCCCTCAGGTGGTTCGTAGGGTTCCCACACTCATGGGAATGTCCTTCCAGATCTTGGACTTTTTTTCCCACCGCCAAACCCAGCACGTGCCATGGTTTTGCTTGAAGGGTACAGTAGAGATCTCTGAGGTCAGGGTACAGTCCCGAATCAAGAGAGGGCGCAGTGGCCATGGCCACTGGCTGGGGTTGCTGAGGGGCTGTCCCATTCTCCTCAAAGTCTGCGATCACTTTCAGTAAGATGCTCAGTGGCTGTCCACTAAATCAGGCCAGATCTGCCCCAGTGCCTTAAGCGGCAACCAGGGATGCCATCAGAGTCCCTCCTGGATCAAGGCCAGATTGGAAGCATTTGACTACTTCCTGGGGCACCTCAGCCTGTGGGAGAATTTTGGAGAGGGTCAGGCCCTCCACCCTTGGGGTTGGGTTTGTTCTCGAGATTTCTGGGAGGGTAGAGGACGTTGTGGTTTGAACAAGTGGGGCCAGGACTGGGAACCTCTTTGGTTGTCTTTCCAGTTTCTGTGCCCCCCGTTGTTGCCACTACATCCCCTATTCCATTCATTGTGGGCTAGGGTTTGCTTGCTATCCTCTTTCCTTTACCGATGGTGTGGGCCATTGTTTGCATATGTGACTGCCTTTATCGGTTCTGAATGCTTATGCCTGCACTGCACTGATGCTTTGTGGGTGCCTTAAGGGCTCCAGATTCTCTGAGGAGGTCTGCAACCTGCTGGATTCTTATAGATAAGTCGGCCCATGTGGTTGTGGCCAGGACTACATTTCCTAGGACCATCCTAGTTTTCACATTGAGGCCAGGATACACATGCTACTTAAAGTCCAAGTCCAAGTCATTAAAGTTATAGCCTTCCTGGAAGAGGGCGAGCTTGCCAGCCAGACTAGCTAAGGCCTTATTTCTGGAGACATATGCCTCCAGGCTTTCTCCTGGAACCTGGTGCTCCATTACATACAATATGCTTGTGGTTTGTCCGGGCCAAAGGAGGGGAATAATTCCTCGCATCCATCCCACTTTATCTAGTCCTGTTAGGTCTCTTGTATCCAGGGGTCATTTCCTGCAGGAGCGCACAGGTGTGGAGCTCTGGCAGTAAAGAGCCCAGGGGGCGGGCACATGCAACAAGTCCCACCCCCTGCTCCCAGCAGCTCTCAGTCAGAGCAAGAAGCAGTCAGGTAAGTTGCAGAGCCTCCCCCCCAGCCCAAAACAGTCCAGTGGTACCTTTAAGACCAAGTTTTATTCAGGTACAAGCTCTCCCTCCTCTGTGAGGACAGATCTCCACGTCCCCCCCCCCGATAGCTAGGAATCCATAATGGTCCAGTGGAGCTTGAGTGGTAGGTGTTGCCTTCTGACACACTTCTGGTGATTTCACGGGGGGTGGCATATGCTAATAAGTTATGCTAATGAGTTATGCTAATGAGCTCCTGCACCTCTTTTCCTACGAAATGACCCCTGCTTGTATCCATTCCAGATTCTATGGCAGCCGCATCTGCTTCAGTGGCACACAGCTGGGCTAAGTGAGTTATGTCAGCATCATTGGCAGTGGGGTGAGCAAGGGCTACAGCTGTCATCCAACTGATCCCTGTCGCTCGGGTCAGGGGTTCTATTATGTCTGCAATAGCTCACGCTTCGTGGGGTTCCCACAGGAAGATCTTGATCACTTCTTGGATGGTGATTTGGCCTCTGCCAGTGTGCGTATTGATGATTTTTTTGCTTGGACTGGCCTTAAGGGTGCAGTCTTGCTTTCCCAGTCCGGGTTGAAAGGGACCTGGGGGGTGGCTTCCTCAAAAGACGGGGAGGTATTGGGTAGGGCATGTAGATTCTCAGAGTGTGCTGAGGTGATGAGAGCTCTCGGCATACCCAGCTGTTGCTTTAAGGCATCAATTACCATGTGGCACACCTCATGACTGATGTGCCACAATAGCATACTGAATTCGCTTCAAGGTGCTGGTGCTTACCTTTAAAGCCCTATATGGCCAGGGCCTGACATACCTGCGGGACCGCCTTTCCCCATATATACCCCAAATAGCACTGAGGTCGGGGTCCCAGAACCGACTGGCCCTACTGGGACCCAAGGATGCCAGGCTCGCCACTACTAGGGCCAGGGCCTTTTTGGTGGCGGCTCCTGGAGGAGATCAGGGCCCTGTGGGATCTTATTCAGTTTCACAGGGCCTGCAAGACGGAGCTCTTCCACCAGGCTTTCAACTAGGAGCCACTGCCCCCAACCACCAACGAGCCGGCCCATAGTACTAACATCTGGCTGCTACCACCGTGCTCTGGAAGATCATTGAGCGAAACTGTCTGGTTGTATGGTAATTTCAGCACGCCATCTTATGCATTCAGTGTATTAGTGTATTAGCACTAGTACTTTATGAGGTTGTGTTCTATCTTATTGTATTGAATTTTAAATTGTTTTTATGTGAATGTACGGTCACCTATAGTCCAATTATGTAAGCCACCCTGAGCCCGCTTGCGGGGTAGGGTGGGGTATAAATTTAATAAATAAATTTTAAAAATGGAACCAGTGGTCCTGATGCTGGGTTTTGTGCTTCTCAACTAAAAAGTTGGCAGCATGCAGGATCTCTACCAACTGAGATTCCAGGGTAGCTACTTTTTGCTCAGAGGTCTGGGTGTGAGTTAAAGCACCCTCCATTTTTTTCTTACTTTCCAGGGCAGATGAAGTTAAGGTTTGCTTGTCCATTAAGTGGCCAAATCTTTCTGACCTGAGCTTTTCATTAGCCTCTAGCCTAGTGATTGTTTCCTCTTACAGTTCTTGCATATGAAATGTGAAGGACATAGAGTCCTAGAGGGCCATGTAAAGAGCCCAGACGGCAAGCAGCGTTCCTTCTAAGCTGAGTTAGTGTGAGTGTGAGCTAGCTTACAGTTTTTTAGTCTTTGGTTCACAGATTTTTGTCTCAGCTCAGGAAGGAGGGCTCCAGAGCATACCAATTTATGCAGTAGCCAAATCGCTCACTCACAACTTTAATGCCAGGAGCTCACAAAGTAGAATTTTTGCTCACAGGACTCCACAGCTTAGAGGGCGCAATGATGGCAAGTAGTTCCATCTTGGAGCTACAAGGGTTAGCTTTCTCACAGACACCTTGGAACAAATCTCTGAAAATGCTAAGGGAGTCCAGAGAGAGCTGAATTCCTAGGGATTCTTTCCTTTCTTGACTAACCATTTCTCTAATTTGCCCATGTTTGATTCTTTGCACAGCATGGCTGACTAACTTCAGATACTCAGATCTGAGGAAAAACCTTGCATTGCAACAATCTTGGCTGAGGGCTACTGAGAAAAGAGAAAAGTCCTTGACTTGTGGGCTTCAAAGCACATGTGGGACTCTGGCATATGGCCTCCCATACACAAACTGCCTACCTTTGGTGGGCATAGCACAGGGCTTCCTACCCACTACTGAACCTGAGATTCCCAATGCAAGAGCCTTCAAGGCACTCTTGCCTACCAGGAGAAAAAGCTTTCAGGATGCTTCTGTGCAACTCACGGGAGAATGGGTACAGATCTTAGTCTCACAATCTCAAAATCTTTAGGCTGGGAGGGGTACCTACTCCTCAGTCCAAAGACAACTTAGTATCCCTATGGGAGCCTCTCACTCCACTAATTTTCTTCCACCAGTGGGAGCAACCTGTGGGGGCTCTTAGGAGACTTCTGTGTCTCTTTAAAAAGGCACTGCTGCCTGCCATATACCGGAAGTTCATAGGAAGTTCCTACAAGGAGAGTTTTATCCTGACCGTGGAGGTGCTGGACTTCATTTACAGAACTTTCGCATCACACCCCAGATCACGGGGGAAAGGATACAGACAACAAGGGGTTTATATGTGCCCTACATGTGTGTAGGTGCAGTGTTCCCTAGCTGAAGACCATGGCCTTGGATCCCAGCCAGATAGACCTTTGGAATGGGGAATCTTCTAGTGAGATACGGTTCCCAGGACTTCACCCCATTGCCCCCTTGCTTTCTACCAAAGCTCAAGTCCTTTTCCAGAAATTCCTGGCCTGGTAGGTGTGGCTGAACAATGTGGCCGAAGGACATGGAAGGGGAGCAGATCACCCACAAAAGAGTTCTGCTCTCTAGAGCCAAACACACAATAACTTCATTCACACACTCACTCATACTTTCAAATTGGAGCTTCCACAGGTCAAGAGTGTCCTCTTTGGCCTGGTTTTGTGGGTCTCTGGTTCAGGTCAGAAGTGGGGTGCCCTGCTGTTGGGGCAGCCCCATGAGTAAGGCAGTGCCTCTGAGGTACACCATCTATCTTGTGTTGTTCCTGAAGAGTGCGGAGTCAGGTGCTCACGGTACATGTGACCTTACTGATGGTTCCTCTCTGAGCTTGTCTCCTTCCATGAACTGAAGGACCCTGTGTAGAGAAAAATGTCCCTACCACTGGCAATGCATGTGTCAAAAGGTCAGTTGCAGTATCTTCTAGAAACTGTATGTTAGGCACAGAGGTCATTTCGGGGGGATCGCGGGGATCGCAGTTCCCCTGGGTGAGGTACGGGGGTTGGGGCACATGATGAAGCCCCGCCCCCTGCTTCCGGCCGCCCCGCTTCCGGCCCTCATTCAGCCAGGAGGAGGCAGGAGAAGAGGGAGGGTAAGTTGCTTCCTCCCTGCCTCTTCCCACCCCTGCCTGCCTGGGGCCAGGGAGGGCCTTCGCGGGGCTTCCTTGCACTCCCGCCGGCCTTGCAGGTCCACTGCCAGGCCCCTCATGGGGCTCGGCAGTGGAGCTGCAAGGCCGGTGGCGGCGGCCGGGACCGTTGGGGGCAGGGTGTGTGGCCTTATGACACAATTCCGGTGATGTCAGGGGGTGTGGCCTTATGACACACTTCCGGTGATGTCAGGGGGTGTGGCATATGCTAATGAGTTATGCTAACGAGTTCCCCTAGCTCTTTTTCTATGAAACAACCCCTGGTTAGGCATGTGAACAGGTCAAGGAAGTCTAAACCAAGTTAACCACACTATCATCTCCTTTATCTTGCTTTTTTGCTGGTTGCTTCAAGCAATGCAATTTCTCTTACACATTTTTCTTGTTACTTTCATAGGCTCTTTTCTATTCCTCTGGCAGGTCATTTGAAAAGAGATCCTAATAAGGATAGTGGCCAGTTTTATCTCCTCATTATTTAAATAATCAATTGCTTCGTCATCTGAGAACAGAGGTTGCTTTTGTAACTGAAAACACTTCCACCTCAGGCTGTCTTTCATCTACTGGTTCCAAGTTATAATTCCATCATCAAGTTCTCACTTGACCTGGTAATTCAGCAGGGCCTTGACTCACTGTACTCTTGTAAAATAGAAACCAATAATGTCAAGTCCATAGGTCAAATATAATATATATAAATGTGAGGAATGAGTAGATAAAAACAGTACAAAACCCCCACCATATTAGGATTTCTTCTTGATAGGATTTCTTCCCAGAATATGCCATTCTGAACTTCACTGCAGCAGTATCCCTCCTCAAATGCAGTGGAGATCTTCAGGAACACCATGACAGAGGAGACTGAGTTCTGCAGCAGAAGGGGTAGTCCATGATAACCCTCCCCTCTCCTCATTCACAACTACCCTTCATTGGATCCAAGTAGTAATTCTTGCTTCTGGTTTTAGTTTAGAATAATTTTTAATCTTATAATTTTGTGCTGATTTATGTTGGCTTGCTGTTTTGTATTGTTACACTGTCTTTATTGCTTAATTGCATTGTGTGCTTGTATTTGGAAAGTGGCTTCAACAAGATCAAAAGAATGAGAGCTATGCAAACATATCTCCCTTATACATTAAAGCCGAATGGTGGTGGCACTTCTCTCGAACATTCCACACACTCTGGAATTGGTTGGCACCCTGGTGGGTTACTCAGAACCTGCCCCTATCCACTGGCTGCATTGCTTGAGTCTCGCCTCCAACATTCTAACCAGTTTGCTGTTTAGCCAGTCAGAACACAGAGGTTATTTGCATATGCAGCCTCATTGGCCTTTGCCTCAGAACACAGAGGTTATTTGCATATGCAGCCTCATTGGCCTTTGCCTCAGAACACAGAGGTCCTTTGCATATGCGACTTGATTGGCTTTTGTCCCTAACATTCTAAACAGTTTGCTGTTCTGAGGTAAAATGTGTCCAATCTCCAGGTGAGGGCTGGAGATCACTCAGAATTACAACTGCTTTCCTGATGGCAGAGATCAGTTCCCCTAGAGAAAATGGTGGGCTCTGTATCTTTATATGCTGCTGAGGTGGCCCCCGTATGACAGCCAATGTGAGGTAGCAGTCAGGGCTTCAGAGCATGGGAGAGGCTGCAGGTGGGTGGGGGGTGGAAAGCTGAAGAGTGAGGGGGAAATAAAGGTAAGTTGATTATTGGCTGGGAAGGAGATAGGGCTGCCAACTCCAGGTGGGAAATTCCTGGAGATGGGAGGGATGGAGCCTGGAGAGGGGGAGGTTTCAGGAGGCATGGGACCTCGGACAGGCACAAAGCCATAAATTCCACCCTCCAAACCAATCATTCCTTTTTGGGAAACCATCATTGCCAATCTCCAGGTGAGGGCTGGAGATCACTCAAAATTACAACTGTTCTTTGGGCAGCAGAAGGAGCGGTGGCGCAGGCAGCTAATGCCTGCAAGTAACAGCACTAGCGAACAGCCACTATGGCTGTTCGAGACCACCGCGGCCGGGGTGAGCTCCTGGCCCTTATCCCAGCTCCCGCCCACCCAGCGGCTCGAAAGTGTACTCACGAGTAGACAAATGGGTACCTGCCATAGGTGGCAGGGGGTACCCACCTCCTGACGGGGTGTGCCAGGAGTGCGGCGGCGGCAGAAACAGCGGTGGCGGCGGAGTAATGGTGGCAGTAGAGACGGGCTGAGGATGTGGCGATGTGGCGACGATGGTTGGAGGCGGAGCTGGGATGATGCGACGATGCAAGGACGCAGCATGGCGGAGCCTGACGGACGTTAGCCGAGCTGCAGTCAGAGCACCCGCGCGCCAGACAGAATACCTGCTGAAGCCTGCCAAGGATGCCGTTGGCCCACCGGCCCACCAAAGCGCTGGATAATAACATCAGAAACCGCCCGGAGAGAAAAAGCAACAGCAACAGAAACACATGCCGCTGGGTGCTGGTAGGCAGCCCCCCCCAAAATGAATTGTGGCCCTAGATTAGGTATAATTGGTAGATATCCTCTGTAAACCGCTCTGAGACCCTCCGGGGCCAAGGGCGGTATAGAAATCGAAACTATAAATAAATAAATAAAGCAGAGATCATTTCCTCTGGAGAAAATGGTGGACTCAGTGTCATTATACCCTGCTGAGGTCGTCACAGCAAATTAATACTGAGTGTCCAAGGCCGGGGCACCCGCCCAGAGCCTCTTTCTAGAGGCCATGGTATTTATTTCCACAACGGGTCTTTTTCCTAGTATTAAATAAAGGAATGAACAAAACCCAAAGGATTACTGAGTGGTTCAAACAATGGAGCTTTTAGATTAGTTTGGTATGGGAGAACTAAACTTTTTCTTTTGTCTTTTCCTACAGATGGCATTTGCTAGCCTTTGTCATTGTCCAAACCAGTCAGCTCCGTAACGATTTAGCCAAGCAGTGTATATTTATTCTTTTTGAACCTTTCCTTTCAGATCAATCCTAATTTAATTGGATCCATGTCTTGTGTGTGTGAAAAGAAATTAAGCAGTGTACAAAACAATCTTCTTAAATCTCCTCAGATCTCACTCCAAAGTGGTAGTAAACATATACATTAAAAATAGATGGTGTGATGACATTCGTGGAGGCCTAGAATTAATTGGATTCCATGTCCTACTGTGACAGATCCCTATACTTCATGGACACTGACCCAAGAGACATTTGCTTTTCTCATGCAGGGTAATTGGATTAATAGGTAGGCTGAGTCTTCAATCGGTCTGATGGAGTAGGACAAATGCCTGCTAATACACGTGGTGTATGGAGTAGCTTTAGAAATGATGCTAGAGAAAGAAGGTATCATTTAAAATGGGCATAATTGTTACTTTACATTGACAGAGAAAGAGACATGGATGGACCACAGGGTGAGGGTTGAAACTTGCAGATTCAAAGTGGGGTTTAGACAGGGATACCTGTACAGTAGGGGCAAATGATTCCAGGCCAGGAACTGTGTGAGCTTTCTTCAGCAAGAAACAATATTTAGAAATGTCTTCCCTTCAACTATCTTCACACTTTCAGCTACCATGGGGAGCATGCACTTTGGGTCTTTCTTTTCTCCCCCCTCCCAATGAATGGATGGGGCCAAATACCCCTCCTGTCTTTTCCCACGCAAACGAGGTGTGCCTCATTGCTTGGGTCCGCCTCCCCCTCACCTTGCTACTGCACATCTGTGTGAGTGTGAAGCAAATTTTGAGTCCAGTAGCACCTTAAGACCAGTGAAGTTTTCTTCAAGGTATGAACTTTCCTGTGCCTTTCTACAGAGTGTGCATGTTCTTTTGGGCTCATTATGCAGTAGTTCTCCCAGGTGCAACTGGGCCCGCTTCCCTCTCCCCTCCCTCTCCTGGCTTCTGTGTGGCGATCCATGGGCGTGCTACTGTGTGGCGATCCGTGGGCGTGCAAAGCAACATATGAGTCCAGTGGCATTTAAAGACCAACCACATTTTCTTCAAGATGGGAGCTTCCCTGTGCCTTGCATCTTTCTTTTTGTGTGTGTTCTGTTAGGTTCATTATGCTGCTGTTCTCCTAGGTGTAACTGTGTCTGTTTCCACTTATCCTCCTCCTTCCCCTCACCTTGATACCCTGGCTGCATCTGTGTGCGTGCAAAACAAAGTTTGAGTCCACTGGCATCTGACTGACAAAATTTCCTTCAAGGTATGAGCTTTCCTGTGCCTTGCTGCTCTCTCTGTGTGTTTTGTTGGGCTTGTTATGGCATGGCTCTTCTGGGTGTAACTGAGTCCCCCCTCCCCTCCCCCTCTTCACTGTAGTCCTGCCTGCCTCGTAGGAGTTGTAGTTATTTTTCTGGGGAAGTCTATAGTTTTGTAGACAAACACTCCCGTTTAGTTTTGTAGAATCCCCACTCCAGGCAGCATGGGGGCATCAGCAAGAGAATATTGCAAGAGTGTTAAGGCTTTAAGCATGTTTGTATTTTAAGTAAAATATATATATATATAATTTTGTTTGTCTGTGTCTTTTATAAAGTTTATATCTAAGAACATAAGAAAAGCCAATGTTAGATCAGGCCAATGGCCCATCTAGTCCAACACTCTGTCACACAGTGGCCAAAAAAACCAGGTACCATCAGGAGGTCCAGCAGTGGGGCCAGGACACTAGAAGCCCTCCCACTGTTGCACACCCCCCCAAGCACCAAGAATACAGAGCATCACCTGCCCCAGCTTGAGAGTTCCTATCTATACCTAGTGGCTAATAGTCACTGATGGACCTATGTGCCATATGCTTATCTAATTCCCTCTTGGAGCTGTCCATGCGTGTAGCTCCTCCTGTGGCAGTGAATTCCATGTGTTAATCACTCTTTGGGTGAAGAAGTACTTCCTTTTATCCATTCTAACCCAACTGCTCAGCAATTTCATTGAGTGCCCACGAGTTCTTGTATTGCGAAAAAGGGAGAAAAGTACTTCTTTCTCAACCTGCTCTGCTACCCTGCCTTATATTTTATGACACACGTGGCCTCACCCAGCAAGGTCCCATTTATATCAGATCCAGCCCTCATAACAAATGGGTTTGACACCCCTGGGTTAGAGAGACAGGCCAGGATCAGGGAGACCCGGACTCAAATCTCCTTGGTCCATGGAAGCTCAATGGGTGACCCTTGGCCAGTTACATGCTCTCTCAACCTAACCTACTGCACAGAGTTGTTGTTGTATGAATAAAAGGGGGTAGGGGAGACTGATCTTATAAGCCACTTTGAATCCCCATTGGAGAGAAACATGTGGCTTGTATAAATGCAGAAATAAAAACTCCTAGACATATTTAAATTCCCAAAGGGTTTGTGTGTTACAGTACTTTGTTTTGATATTTGTGTGTGTGTGTGTGTGTAAAGTGCCATCAAGCTTTCAAGGCAAGTGAGAAGCAGAGCTGGTGTGCCGCTGCCTTCCTCTGCAAAGTCTCGCTGGATGGTCTCCCTTCCAAGAACTGTCTCTCCTTCACTTTTGAGATTCGATGAGATCAAGCTATTCATGCTGCCTTTCCTCCCTATCCCATAATAACTTCACTATAATACTGCATGCATTCTTCTGTGTAATATACACAAGGCTCATAATCCACAAGGGACAATTCCAAAGAATGCTCATTTTCATTATTAACTGACTCGGTTTCAAGATTTTCCATTCTCACATCTCATTCTGCCTCTTACAAAAGTGAAATGAAACAAGATGGGAAGTTAAAGACTCTGACGGAACTACAGCGTATTCCATCGAAGACCTAGCTCAACTTGTTTATGGACTGCAGACAAACTGTAGATTTATTCAATATAGAGTAGAGAACCAGTTTGGAGTAGTGGTTAAGTGTGCGGACTCTAATCTGGGAGAACTGGGTTTGATTCCCCACTCCTCCACTTGCACCTGGCTGGATGACCTTGGGCAAACCATAATTCTGTCACAGCTGTTCTTGAAAAGAGAGCAGTTTCTGTCAGAGCTCTCTCAGCCCCATCTACCTCACAGAGTGTCTGTTGTGGGGACGGGAAGGGAAAAGGAGTTTGTACGCCGCTCCAATCTCCTCCTCCTCCTCCTCCTCCTCCTCCTCTTCTTCTTCTATGTGCAACGCCACCTAGTGGTCTCAGGGAATCTTGCACCATTCTACAGACCATTCTACCATCCCTCCCCCATTCTCTCATTGTTAATGCAATTTTCCACGAGTGAAATAAAGTATTGCTAGAGATGTTTATCCTTCCTTGAGGCCATAATATTATCGTTGTAACTCTACAGGTAACTAGGTTTTTAAACTGGGGCTTCGGCAATTGCTCATGCAAAATATCTTGCCTTAGAAATTTAATGCCCCACTTCCAGCTTCTCTCAGCTTCCTAATCAATTCCAGGAATTCCACGGTGTTTTGAATAAGTCTTCACAGCAGGTGTTTGTGGCAAGATTGAAGATTAAGCTCTTTGTAGAGAACTCTAACTACTTATAGGGTTGTTTTTCCTTGTCTTTCTTGTTTGTTTGTTTGTTTTTTATAAAAAGATGTCAGAATCATGTACTTTGATCTTTGTTTGACAAAATGACTTTTGATTTCCTAAAGAAATAAGGAAATGCTCCACTTTCAGTTTGAATCAATGACTATTATTTAATATTATTTAATACTCTGAAATAGAACAGCCTAGAAATGAATATTTCTAAATCAATGAACTATGAGGAATAGCATGAAGTATTTATAATGAGAAAACGGACAGACATTGCTAGAGGCAGTAGCACTAACCACTCCCACTAATAATAATAATCCTCCCTGGGCTGCGATCCAATGCATATTTACTTGGGACTAAATCCTCTTATACTAAGTAGGAATGCCTAGAAACAATTGCACAAAGCACTGTTAATACTTCCTGTTATTAGCTTTTATTGCTCTTCATCAGCACCATTTGGTCTAAATGCTTACTGAGAACAGCACAAAGAGGTCACAGGACTAGCAATATTAATCATCCAATACATCCCAAATCTTTCATCCACCCTTTTGCTCCAAAATAATCAGTCTCCTTTATAATAGCTGAGCAAAATAATCAGCTGAACAAGCTTTATCAGCACTGAAATGTGGCTATCTGATATCTCCAGCAAGATCTTAAAACTTTTCATTACACTGAGAGCTGTGCAATTTGAATATCCCATTTTTGCTTTAGCAAATAGATTCTGAAGGTTGACCATGAGTTCATCTCAGTCCTAGATCACACTATTAAGTCTTGTGGCAGGGACTCAAGGCTGTTGGCCAAAGGACACGTTCTTAATGTGGCCGGCGAAATCCTCTGTGTTAATGTTGTGTAACTTCCCATTAATTTTATGCCAGGAAATAAATAGAAAAGTGTGATCACTTCTATAGAACAAGCAGGGTTAACAGGCACACAAATACACGCCTGGATTCTCAACAAAAACCTTGCTCTAAATTTAAACAGCATTAGGATGATCACTCACCCCCCACACACATTGATAGACAACCTTTGAGCCATAAAGTCAAAAGCAACCCACCCACCATGCATTGTGGAATACTAGATGCTTGATCTCTGCTTTATCCTTGTCTTTACTAATAGAAGAGAAGAGATTGGATTTATACCCCGCCCTTCACTACCCAAAGGAGTCTCAGAGCGGCTTACAATCTCCTTTCCCTTCCCCTCCCCACAACAGACACCCTGTGATGTAGAAGAAGAAGAAGAAGAGATTGGATTTATACCCCGCCCTTCACTACCCAAAGGAGTCTCAGAGTGGCTTACAATCTCCTTTCCCTTCCCCTCCCCACAACAGACTGGGGCTGAGAGAGCTCTGACAGAAATTGCTCTTTTTCAAGAACACCTCTGACAGAACTACGGCTTGCCCAAGGTCATCCAGCAGCTGCAAGTGGAGGAGTGGGGAATCAAACCTAGTTCTCCCAGTTTAGAGTCCGCGCACTTAACGACTACCCCAAGTAGGTAGACATTAAAAAGGGGAAGGTTATCAAGACCCAAGTGAGCCATCCCATGTGGTCTGCGCTTGGCTTGGTGTATTGCTTAACAGCTGTGCAGCACTCCGAAATTCAGCAGACGCAGCACTCCCAATCTGATTATAGCTAATGACTGACAGCACTGTACCAGCTGCATTTGTTCATGTTGTGCAGATATTAACTTCACAACTTTATCGACTATTTAAGACTTTCTGGTTACAGAAGACACTTCCAAGACTGGAACAGAAATTCCTTTCCTCACCCACTAAAACCCACTGACCTCCCCAGAATACTGCTTTGTGGGGCTGGGGTGCCCTCAGGTATAGCATGATGAATGAATGAATTGGGGCTGTGGGAGGAGAGGGGCCCCTGGACTGGATAGCCCAGGATAGCCTGATCTTATCAGTTCTTGGAAACTAATTAGGGTCAGCCAGGGGTCATTTTGTAGAAAAAGAGGTGCAGGAGCTCATTAGCATAACTTATTTGCATAACGTATTTGCATATGCCACATCCCCTGCCATCACCAGAAGTGTGTCAGAAGGCAACACCCACCACTCAGGCAGGCTCCACTGGACTGTTTTGGAATGCTAGGTTTTGGGGGGGGGGGGAACGCACAGATCTGCACTCACAGAGGAGGGAGAGCTTGCACCTGAATAAAACCTGGTCTTAAAGGAGCCACTATACTGTTTTGGACTGGGGGGCTGGAGGGGGGCTCTGAAACTTACCTGGCTGCTTCTTGCTCCTCATAGCCCAATTGAGGGCTGCTGGGAGCAAGGGGTGGGGCTTGTTGCATGTGCCCATCCCCTGGGCTCCTTACTGCCAGAGCTCCCACAGGAAATGACCCCTGGGGTCAGCCTTGGTCAGTATTTGGAGGGGAGACCACCAAGGAATAGCAGGGTATTGGCACTGCCTTAAAAACCCCATGGGGCCACCATACATCGGCTGTGACCTGATGGCAGAAAAGGAGTGGGGAGGGGCAAATTGGCAAGAATGGCCTCTCTTCCGCTCATGAAAAATTGCCTTTGGTTTTAACCTATGCCCCTTATTACTATGTCCACACATTTTGACAAGTGTTAAAAAAACAGTTCCTCATCCAAGGCCAACCAGTGGATGCATGGAGTGAAGAAAGGTGTTTTTTCTCTGGAGGTTTGAAATGAGCAAAACCTTGTGTTTTTAGAAGTCTCTCCCCCCTCTCTGGGCAGACAACTGGCAGGTAGGTGGAAGGAGGGAAGTCATTTCAATTGGTTTCCAGACTTACTATTGTGGAATTAGGGATTGGACTGAGCCCCAGTCCCCTGCTAAACCTGTTCCTTTAATAATTTCTATAGTAATTAGCCTCTATTGTTGAACCTTTGGTTTGGTTTCCCAAGATGTTTCAAGACTATGCTGGTGCTGTGGCCTTCTGGTACTGATAACTTATAGAAACATAGAATCACCATCTAGTCCAACCCCTTGCTCAATGCAGGATCAGCCTAGAGTATCCCTGACAAGTGTTTGCACAGAAGCTGCTTAAAGACTGCCAGTGAGGGGGAGCTCACCACCTCCCTGGGCAGCTGATTCCACTGTTGCACAGTTTTTCTTAATATCCCGCCCTTAATTTAAACCCATTATTTTGAGTCATCCTCTGCTGCCAACCGGAACAGCTCCCTGCCCTCCTCTAAGTGTAAAAGGTAAAGGTTCCCTTGCTCGAAAGCCAGTCGAGTCCGACTCTAGGGTTGTGGTGCTCATCTCCGTTTCAAAGCCGAAGAGCCAGCGCTGTCCAAAGACGTTTCCGTGGTCATGTGGCCGGCATGACTAAACACCAAGGTGCACGGAGCGCTGTTACCTTCCCACTGAAGTGATACCTATTTATCTACTTGCAATTTCTTGCTTTCGAACTGCTAGGCTGGCAGGAGCTGGAACTAGAGACGGGAGCTCACTCCATCATGTGGCACACTCGGGTCTTGAACTGCTGAACTACCGACCTTCCACAGCCTGCAGTTCAGCGTCTTAACCACTTGAGCCAACGCAGCTCCTCCTCTAAGTGACAGCCCTTCAAATACTTAAACAGAGCAATCATGTCACCCGCGCTCAGTGTCCTCTTTTCCAGACTAAACATTCCCAAGTCCCTCAGCCTTTCCTCATAGGGCTTGGTTTGTACATGAATTTTGCTTTAGAGGATGTTTATACATTCCAGGAGTTAGTGGTGTCACTATAAGAATAAAAATAAGAATATAAGAATAGGGGGGGGGGAGTATATAAAACTAGATTCCTTGACTCTCCTTGACTTTCTGTGAGCTTTCTGACCCCAGAGACAAAGAAGGGGAGGGATTTGGGTCAGTACATTCGGTCAGTTCTAGTTTGGTTTGCGTCACATTTACGGTAGTCTTATGGGATAGGTATTTCTAGGGGTCATTTCGTAGAAAAAGTGGTGCAAGAGCTTATTAGCATAACTAATTAGCGTAACTTATTTGCATATACCACACCCCCTGGCATCACTGGAAGTGTGTCAGAAGGCAACACCCACCGCTCAGGCTCCACTAGACTGTTTTGGATTGCTAGTTATTTGGGGGGGGACATGTAGATCTGTCCTCGCAGAGGAGGGAGAGCTTGTACCTAAATAAAACTTGGTTTTAAAGATGCCACTGGACTGTTTTGGACCGGGTGGGTGGGGTTCTGCAGGTTTCCTGGCTGCTTCTTGCACTGACTGAGGGCTGCTGGGAGTAGGGGGTGGGGCTTGTTGCATGTGCCCACGCCCTGGGCTCTTTACTGCCGGAGCTTCGCTCCTGTGTGCTCCTGCAGGAAATGACCCCTGAGGATGTCATAGTTCATGGTCTTAATCACTATGCTTCAATACATCACAGCAGATGTTTACTAAACATCCAGCTTACATGTGTTTTGTTCTGCCTTGTACAGCAGAAGCAGGGCATGGGAAGGGACTTGGAAAGGATGACTTGTTTGAATCCAGTATCTGAAATATAATATCTGTGCACATTTGGGAGTTGTTTGGGGACTAATGCATTTCAAGTCTTTTCTACATCCCCTCCAGCACAACTCCAGTTATCAAAGACGATTAGTTCTTAAATGCTATTTTGACTTGCAGCATAATGGTTAAGAACATTTCGTAGTGTCAACTCATTTCCTTGCATTCTCAGATTAAGAGATTACTTGGTCAGAAGGTCAACATAGAGGCTGTGTGAGCCATGGCCCAAAGAGCTCCCATCTAACACTGGCCCCGGTCACACGGGAGGATTTGCCTCACAAAACCAATGGATTGAGGGTGGATTAAACTGGCGCGATCAGATGCCAACGTCTGGAGAGCGTCGTGCCCCCGCCCCTAACCCGTAGCTTCTGGCTGAAGATGCGGATCTAAAAGAGACTAGTGAAAGGGCAGTACCTACTGGATGACATGCAGCACTGGTGGCTGTGGGATCGCCGACATGCTGTTATCCCGTGGTATGCGTGGCAATGGCGAACTGCACATGCACACAACTGCTGCGGCTGGCCCTCCTTGCCCTTCTTAGTGTCGCTTCCCCTGCAGCATGTGATTGCAGCTGCCGGCAGAAGTGCAGAGCCTCGGGGGACCTGTGTGATCCTGATGCCGTGCTTCTGCTTGTTGCAGCTCTAAAAAGCCACACTTCCCCCGTGGCTTTTCCCACCCGTGTGACCGGGGCCACAATTTGATCAAATATGGTGGCAAGTATGCAAATCCAGTAAGCAGAAGCATTAAGTCCCCAGATTACCAATTTCAGTTGCCTCTAATCACTCTTCTCATCAGAGGGAGATACCAATAATTGTGAACTTTTCAGCTATAAGCCAGTATACTCTTTTTGAAATGAAAAGAAAAAGCAAGGGGGAAACAGAGAGGTTGCCTTTCTGCATCTTCAATTCTCTAGTGTTCTGTGCAGCTACCTGTCTATATTATCTTTAATTTCCTGTACTTAGTGTATTGGAACCTTTTTATAAGCCCACTCTCATGGTACTTAATGAAAAATTGAAAATTTATAGCAATGAAGGTCTTTGAGCAGCCTCTCTTAATTCTGTGCTGAAGGATTTGCCGGTTCAGCTGGAAACAACACTTCCATTTAAAGAGTCTCCATACCATCAGAAAAGGGCATCTTAAATCCACGCTTGCCGGTGCTCTCCAAGAATTTCCTTAAGACGAAGGTTGAAGCCTTAAGAACACTTGTGAAGAAGGAAGTTCCACTAAAGTCTAACTTGGAAGAAGTGTGCCTACTTTTGCACTTTAAATCAAACAGGTATAGCCACGTAAAGGATTTCCATGTAATAGTAAACATGCTGCAACCCTCTTCTCAGGGGTCATTTCGTAGAAAAAGAGGTGCAAGAGCTCATTAGCATAATTTATTAGCATAACTTATTTGCATATGCCACACCCCCTGACTTCACCGGAAGTGTGTCAGAAGGCAACACCCACGGCTCAGCTCCACTGGACTGTTTTGGATTGCTAGCTATTGGGGGGGGGGGAAATGCGCAGATCTGCCCTCACAGAGGAGGGAGAGCTTGTACCTGAAGGTGGGCAAGGGGGGCTCGGCAACTTACCTGTCTGCTTCTTGCTCCTCGTGGCCCAACTGAGGGCAGCTGGGAGCAGGGGGCGGGGCTTGTTGCATGTGCCCGCCCCCTTGGCGCCTTACTGCCGGAGCTCCACTCCTGTGCGCTCCCGCAGGAAATTACCCCTGCCTCTTCTACATAACTCTATTTGGGGAAATCAGTGGTTGTGGGCGCACTGACTGCTGGGAATATGTTTGTGTTTACAGAATGCAAGCTGTATGCACTAGTATTCTGTTGATGTAAAACTTGTTTAGTAGTACTATAAAATTCTTGGGTATTGTAACAAGAAATCTCCCACTCAAGCAACTAGCAATATTTACATCTACGCCATTAGCTTTAAGAGAGACAGTCACATATGCAATGATAGTACTGTACATGTTCAGCATTGTGGCAAATTGTAAGCAATCAGTTTATGCTTTGTGCCTTATAAGGAAATGTATGTAAACTCTGTTTGTTTTATTTAACTTTTATTGATATTACAAAGAAGTTACAATTCTTGCAATTAGGGGTGTGCAAAAAAAAAAATTCGTCCCATTCGGATCGGGCAGAATCAATTTCGGCTGGCAGTAAGACTCCCGCATGTCAGTTTTGTCAGTACCAGCCGATTGGCGAGTCTTTCGGCCAGCCGAATGTCAATTTCAGCCCCATTATATCCTATGGGCCATTGAAGTCAATGGTGAAAACATAGGGTATATTCTGGGGGCTGGAGGGGAGAGGGCTTGAGGGAGAGACTCCAAACTCACAGGGTCCAATTCAACGAGCCCTCAAACAGGTTGCCCCATCCCCTCCATTGTTTTCTACGGTGGGAAAAAAAATACAGTCCCCTGGGAAGCAGTCTGAATAGAAGCTCATGGCATCAGAACCAGTGTTTGGACTGGGCATCACTGTATGTCATTTTGCAGGGGACAGTCTCCAGAGCAGTGTTCCCTCTAAGCTGAGTTAATGTGAGCTAGGTCACAGTTTTTTAGCCTCCAGCTCACACATTTTTGTCTTAGCTCAGGAAGGATGGCTCCAGAGCAAACTATGTTATGCAGCAGCCAAATTTTTTGCTCACAACTTTAATGCCAGTAGCTCACAAAGTAGAATTTTTGCTCACAAGACTCCACAGCTTAGAGGGAACATTGCTCCAGAGTGTGGTGATGTGTCATTTGGGGTGGTCCAAAGATTGTTTTGTGGGTGCAGCCCAGCCCCAGTGTCTACCTGTGTGACTGCCATGTGGGCACTGCACTTTAGAGCAGCTGGCACAAGAACTGCACTTTGGACCAAGACACAGCATACGTTCCCTTGAAGGGGAGAGTCCACTGAACATGGGGGTGTATGAAGTGTGGGGGTTCAAACTTTATTTTGGGTGCAGAGGGCACTTCCTTATTCAAATCTCCTTTGAAATGCAGGCCTCTGGGAGGCACTATGAATGGACGCTTGTGGCATCAGAACAAGTATTTCAACCGGGCATCACTGTATTACAGTCTTACAGAGGACAGTCTCCAGAGCATGGTGATGTGTCACTTGGGGTGGTCCAAAGATTGTTTTGTGGGTGCAGCCTGTCCCCAGTGTCTGCCCGTGTGATTGTCCTATGGGCACCCCACTTTGGAGCAGCTGGCACAAAAAACCATGCTTTGGACCAGGAAACAGGATGAATCATCTTGAAGGGAAGAGTCCCGTAAACCTGGGAGTATATGATATGTGGTGGTCCAGACCTTATTTGGGTATTCAGAGCTTTCAAATTCTCCTCAGTGTTTTTGGATGAATTCATGAATAAGATGCAAATAAGGAAAGAATAAGGAACTGGGAATAAGGAACCAACTTCAGCTCCCTAGGTATAACCCAGCTTTTAAAAGAGGCATTTCATAATGCACTGGAACATACTGATCAAGCATGCTGGATCAGCTGCACAGAAGCAAAACTTCGTAAAATAATATTTCTTACGAGTAAATCTCATAAACAGGTTCACCTCAATAAAAGATGAACATTTTGATCGAGGCAAGTTTAAATGTCAATTGGAATTTTAGTGAACCTATCAACTTTTCTGTGCAATTTCTGTATACCAAAGGCATACAGAGGGTTTAAAACTATTTAAATCACTGAGCATTTCTAATGTCTCAAATCTGAGTTCTAAATTTATCAAACAGGAGCCCTTGCCAAACCTTCTAGAACCATTTCCTTTACTGCTTTAAAAGTTGTGTTAAAATGTGCAGGAAGGAATAAGAGCAGCATCTTTGACATCATACTGAGAAAAAATGGCACCCATAACAGCTCATTTATTTTGGAAATGTGAATGTTTCCAGTTTCTGCACAACAAGATGGAAGATGGGCTTCTTCCTAACAGCTTCTCCTGGAAACACATGAATATTAATAGTCTGGCTAATGAACCAAAAAAAAGCCCAAGCCCTGACACTGTGTGATGTGTGTAACCTTTGTGGAGTGCTTGTTGGATTGGTAATCTTTCTGCTTTGTCTAATTCATAGGCATATTTGTCTTCCTATCATTTGTTTTAGTGCATTAAGTTAAAGTGCTTCTGTGGGGGATTCACTTGATTAATGACTAATTTCCATCATGTGTGCACTCAAGAGGAGCCTGCCATCATAGTGTTTGTGTGGAAATAAATCATATTAAAAGTCTTAAACCACATGATGGAGGGTATTTGTGCTTTTTTAAATTAGTAAACAGATGAGAATATAGGCAGGAGAAAGGAAGATGCATCCTTTGACTGCAGCATTTTGAAAGCTCCATCAGATATGGTGATGCATGCGGCTGCCCATATTTGTCCCCCACGTCCCTGGCTCAGAGTACAATATACTGGTCTAGTTGCTACCAGAGTAAATTTTAAATTTACCCAAAACCGAGTTTTCAAATGTTTGGAAAGAGTTTTTTAAGATTGTCTGGAGCATTTTCAGCGTTACCGGTTCTTCCTGTGGGTCTCTCTTTTTATTTTTATTGTCGGCGGCCATTTTGAAATGCGTTCTATCACACAACGGGGCTTAAAAATTCAGCTTTTAAAACGCTTTTCCACTTACCCTTTTAAGCGCCACAAAGTGCGGAGTGCACTTCAGTTTGATAGATATTGCGGGGTTATTTTATTTTGTGATTTTAAGACATTCGCATGGGTAATCGGGTGGGGTGGAAATGGAGCATCGGATTTAGGCGTCCATGCAGCAGCGCTCCGACGCCACGCCCCACTAGTTGCTACCAGAGTAGAGGGAGACCTCCCACTTTTGTGTTGATGCAGGGGAACCAAGGATAGGGCTGCCAAGAGGCCTTGAGAAAACTATTCTGTTCAACTGAAAGAGGCTTAATGGAATGCTATTTGCTAGGTGATGCCACCCATATCTTGAAAAGCTGCAATATTTTTATCCAGAGTTGCTGGCAATGCTACTGGTAGAGGACTAGTTAGTTAATTTTTGCTCTGCCCTTCCTCTAAAGAGCTGAGGGCAGGGCCCTGTGCATTGTTTCCCCCTCCTCTGTTTATTAGGTAGGTATGGCTGAGGGAAAGTCCCTGACTCAAGGTCATCCAGTGAGCTTTATGGCTGACTGTACGTTTGCACCTGGGTTTCCCAAATCCTGGGCTAATACCCTAATTACTACATCATGCTGACAGACCACTTATGGTGAGAGAGATGACCAAGGGCGTAGAGTATATATGGGTCAATCACAATTCATTAAATTCAGGCAGAATGTTATTAAGATACTAATATATCTGCAAGTTGATAAGTGCAGCAGCCATTTCAGACCTTTTTCTTTGAATTCATTTTGCAAAAAATATAGCAACATTGTTCTGTGAAGAGATTATTTTGTATCTCCCCCCTCCCTGCACACACAGTCACACTCCAGTTGCCAACATTCTGCTTTAAAACAAACTCCTGTGCCTTTCATAGAAATTGAACAGGTAATAGCTTCCCTGTCATTGCATCTACATGCTGAGAAAAGCTTTGCCTAAAGACCAGCCATAAAGGTTTTTTTAAATTTTAAATGACCATTCATCATATTTTCTCCCATTTCAACTAATGTTCTGTTCTTCTTTTGTTGTGGCTTTGCTACTCCCTTCTGTTTGATGGCAAGATAGATTTGGTGAGGGTTAGTTCCAGGTTTGACTGATTTGATCTTCTTGCAGTCCAAGGGACTCTCAAGAGTCTTCTCCAGCACCATAATTCAAAAGAATCTATTCTTCGGTGCTCGGCCTTCCTTACAGTCCAACTCTCGCAGCCATATATTACTACTGGGAATACCATTGCTTTGACCATACAGACTTTTGTTGGCAGGGTGATGTCTCTACTTTTTATTATGTTGTCAAGGTTTGCCATTGCTTTCCTCCCAAAGAGCAGGCATCTTTTAATTTCATGGTTGCAGTCACCATCTGCAGTGATCTTGGATCCCAGGAACGTGAAGTCTGTCACTGCTTCCACAACTTCCCCTTCTATTTGCCAAGGAGTGATGGGGCCGGATGCCATAATCTTAGTCTTTTTGATGTTGAGTTTCAAGCCAACCTTTGCACTCTCCTCTTTGACCCTCAGCAAGAGGTTCTTTAGGTCCTCTTCACTTTCTGCCATTAGAGTGGTATCGTCTGCATATCTGAGATTGTTGATGTTTCCCCCAGCAATCTTAATTCTGGCTTCTGAATCATCCAGGCTGGCATTTCGCATGATGTACTCTGCATATAAATTAAATAAGCAAGGGGACAATATACATCTTTGTTGTACTCCTTTTCCTATGCTAAACCAATCAGTTGTTCCATATCCGGTTCTAACTGTCACTTCTTGACTCTTATACAGGTTTCTCAAGAGACATATGAGGTGGTCTGGTACTCCCATCTCTTTAAGGACCACACAATCAAAGGCTTTAGCGTAGTCAATGAAGCAAAAGTAGATCTTTTTCTGGTACGCTCTTGCTTTCTCCATAATCCAGCGAATATTGCCAATTTGATCTCTAGTTCCTCTACCTCTTCGAAACTCAGCCTGTACTTCTGGCTGTTCTCTATCCACGTATTGCTGAAGCCTAGCTTGTAGGATCTTTAGACTCCTTTTCCTATGCTAAACCAATCAGTTGTTCCATATCCGGTTCTAACTGTCACTTCTTGACTCTTATACAGGTTTCTCAAGAGACATATGAGGTGGTCTGGTACTCCCATCTCTTTAAGGACCACACAATCAAAGGCTTTAGCGTAGTCAATGAAGCAAATCAGTCAGTCCTCAAAGAAACCAACCCTGACTGTTCCCTAGAAGGCCAGATACTGAAGCTGAAGCTCAAATACTTTGGCCAGCCAATGAGAAGGGAGCACTCACTGGAGAAGACCCTGATGCTGGGAAAGACTGAAGGTCAGAGAAGAAGGGGACGGCAAAGGATGAGATGGTTAGACAGTGTCATAGATGCAATGAACATGAAATTTAGCAAACTCTGGAGCACGACGGAAGACAGGAGGGCCTGTGTGATGTGGTCCATCGGGTCACAAAGAGTCGGACTCGACTATGCGACTGAACAACAATAAGTTCCAGGTTTTAGGGAAGAGCCCTGTACAGAAAATGCCCAGTGGCCCCCACCTTTCTTCCCTCCACCAGGCTTCTTGCTCACACCTTACCTCTAAGTTACCCACATGTGTGCCCCCCCACCTGCCTGGCCTTCACCCATCTGCTCACGAGCCCTCCCACTCCCTTTCCCAATGCTGCTGTGCGTTGTTCACTCTTCCTATCCAAATTATGTTGGGAAGTCTATGTAGCTGGCACAGTACACATGGGCAAGTGTTCACAGCTATGGCAGAGGTGGCCAGACTGAAGTCTAATTTAATGTCAATAAAAAGCAAATCTGAGAAGAGGAGAAGAAGAGATTGGATTTATACCCTGCCTTTCACAATCCAAAGGTGTCTCAGAGCGGCTTACAAACTCCTTTCCCTTCCCCTCCCTACAACCGACACCCTGTGAGGTAGGTGGGGCTGAGAGAGCTCTGACAGAAACGGCTCTTTTACAAGGACAGCTCTTATCAGAACTACGGCTTGCCCAAGGTCATCCAGCCAGGTGCAAGTGGAGGAGTGGGGAATCAAACCAGTTCTCCCAGATTAAAGTCCGCACACTTCACCACTACACCAAATTTGCATGTTTTTCAATAAAAACGTGTGTATGATATTTGTTTGTGTCTTGCGGCTCTCAAACATCTGACATTTATTCTGTGCAGCTGTTACATTAAGTAAGTTTGTCCACCCCTGAGCTATGGCAAGGGTGATCAGGCAGGTGTTAGAGCAGGGACATGGGTGGGGATCAGCAGAAGTGGGCACTGCCAGAAACTCTGGGCCCTGGCAGCTGCCTCTTCTCATTGTATGCTGGTGCCACCCCAGCTTTAGGAACAGTTCTCTGTTGACTTAGCATACCAAATAGCATATAGGCCCTGCCAGAAAAGAAACTGGCACTACTAAAGAAGAAGAGATTGGATTTATACCCTGCCCTTCACTCGGAGTCTCAGAGCAGTTTACAATCTCCTTCCCTTCCTCTTCCCACAACAGATACCCTGTAAGGTAGGTGGGGCTGAGAGAGCTCTTTCGAGAACTGCTCATGAGAGAACAGCTCTAAGAGAACTTTGAATGACCCAACATCACCCAGCAGCTGCATGTGGAGGAGTGGGGAACCAAACCCGGTTCTCCAGATTAGAGTCCACCACTCTTAGCCATGACACCGAACTAAACCCAGTTCCCATCCTTTCCTCACTTCGTGTGCACTCCTAAAGCCGCTTTTCTGGGAGTAAGTCTTACTGAATAACATGGGACTTACTTCTGAGCAGTCCTGTTTAGGATTGCTCCTTTCCAGTGGTATAAGGAAATAGCATTTTACTGCACAAACCATATTTCAGGAGATAACTGGGCCTCAAAGTGAAGGCTTGGCAAATAAAACAAAAATCTATAAAAGACAAATTTTAAGTTTTGACCTTACAAAAGCCACTTGGGACGTTGCTCTTCACAAATAACCTTTGGGATTGAATTTCAAAGATTGGATGAAAAATATAGTGTTGATGTTTAATTACCAAGGGGCTGAGATATAGTTGTGTGCCTGGATATAGTTGTGGATTCTCAGGGCTCATGACCTGGATATAGTTGTGGAGTTTTTCTTTTTTTCTCTCCCCTTTTTAAAGTAGGCGGGTGATTGAGCAAGTCATGAAGGAGAAAATGCTTTGTAAATACATTAGTACCAAAGGAGGTAATTTAAAATCTGAGTGTTATTTCACGAGAAGCAAAATTTAATCAGTAAAAGGGGAAATCCTTTACCGAGCCAATTGATTCCAACTTGTCTGAAGACACCATTTTTTTTACACACAAAATAAAAGCAATTTTTTTCCCTTTAGGCTTTGCTTGCATTAGAATATAACTTTGTAAAAAAACAGCAGCAGATCTCTTTCAGTGCTACTTAATATCCCAGACATATTTTTCTATGACTTAGACATTATGTTGTCAAAGACTACATTTGCATTTACTGGCTGAGCATCAATATTAGCAAAATTGCTCCTGGGCATCCGATTTCCTCTCTATCCCCCCCAAGCAATACTCATGGCTGTTGCCTCTCAGGACTAAGTTATGAGTCTAGAGCACCTGCCAATGTTGCAAGCTAGGCTGCATCCTGCTAACTTCAAACTCTACTGGATCAAAGCACTCTCCCTAGGGCCGCAGGATTCCCTGCTGTCTGCTTATATAATGCCCATCTGCCTAAGATGGAGGAATGGACTGGGAGGCCAACACAACTCCGCAAAAAGCCCCATTTCTCCCCCATCACAGCCCTCGTGCCACTATGCCTTCTTCAACTGACAGAGGCCCTAAGATCCAGCTGGAAGGAAAGCAGGTACCTTCATGCTCCTCCACTGTAGCCACATTTCACTCAGGTAATCATAAGGTGAATTCAGGCATTACTGTGATTCTTTTCACCAACTCCAGCAGGGCTATGAAACAAGGTGGCCCTCAAGTGCAGAGTCCCATCAGGATTTTCTCCAGTAAAGCAAATAGCCAATCCATGACCCCGGTCACACGGGCCGGATATCCCGGGGGGGAGGCGTGGCTGTTTGCCCCGGAGCGAACTACTGCGTGGCTGCTGGATCAAATGTTCCGCCGACGTCCCGTGGTTCGGGGGGAGGTGCCGATCATACATCAATCCTGTGGCGCAGCAAAGAAGCGGCGCGGCGGGGGTTGTTTTTTTTTTTTTAACCGAAGTGTGTGCATGCACCGTTGGGTGCTTGTATGCATCCCATGGAGACTTGGAAAAAACCAACCTTTTCACGACGGGACATGGGCGGGCGCCGGATGCCACGAGCTACCACCGGAAATGTGATTAGACGCCCACCCTTTCCCCGCGGTTTCCAAAAACTAGTACCTCGGAGGTACTAGTTTTTTACGGCGCATCTTCGGCAGGAAGCCTCAGGTTAGCCACGGGAGCTCTACACTTCCTAGATGTTGCAGTTTGATCGCACCTGGAAAATCCGCCTATTTTCCATCTCCGTAGTGTGGCTAATGCTCCATGTGACCGCAGCCCAGCTCTGCTAAAAGAAGCCTGCTCTCCCTCCTACATATTAGCTTTTTTTTTTTTTAATGAGAATGAACATTACACTTACAAAACACAAAACACAAACCAAATTGAACCACATTTGTGTGGTTCATGCCCATCCCTACCATCTGTTCATGTGTGTCAGTCCCCTGGTAACCAGAGAGAGAAGTGGGGAGACATAAGCACAGAGGGAAGCCACTCAGCGGCAATGCAGCAGAAGGTATCGGAGTGTTAGTCCTCAGGAGAAAAGTGCCCTAACTAGGTGGTTGTGATCAAAGTTACCCAGAGTGAGACAATGGGAGTGAAGGCAGAGGACCTGGGCTGGATAGTCTATTTGGAAAGTTAAATAAATTTCTTATTCTCTCTCTCTCTCTCTATTTTTTTTTTACCTCAGGCAATAAAAAACAACAACCCTTCGAGGGGCCCAAAAAATAATAATTCTTATTCTCATGTGGGCTGAAATGAAGGTTGGCAAGCCTCATTTCCCCACAGGACAGTTAATTCTAATGGAGAATGTAGAAGGATGACGGCCTAAAAAGAAGAACATAAGCCTTGATAGTCTTGACAGTTTAAGACTGAAACCATATCGGAATGGATCTAAACAAAATGCTTAATTCAGGAATCTTTGAAGTTGACCAACCACCACTCATTCATTCACCTTGCTCAAGAATGGTACATCTGAGATGGGATGGTAGTTATTTAACTCTTCTGAGTCCAGAGTAGGATTCTTTAGGAGTGGATGCACCACTACCTGCTTCAAGGCAGGAATGATCACCCCATCTCTCAAGGGGGCATTTACTGCCTCCCAAACCAGTCCGCCAGCCCCCCTTAGCAGATTTAAGCAGCCAGGAAGTGCAAGGGTCATGCAAACCAGTAGTAGGTCTCAAACTTCTTAGAATCCTGTTCACATGCTCACACTGCACAAGCTGAAAGCTATCCCACACAAAAGGACAGATTGGCACTCTGGGACCATCCAATCCTGTTGTGGCTACTGTAGACTCCAAGTCAGAAGAATTGCAAGAGTCAGATCTGAATTCAGATCACTGCTCTATCAGGAACAAAATTGCCTGTTTCTAATGGCAGCAGTTCACCAGGGTTCCATGGTCTTTCACATTTCCTTCTAAACTGGAGATGATGGGAACTGAAGACAGGAACTTCTTTATGCAATGCAGATGCTCTACCATTGAGCCATGCCCCCATCCCTCCATGGCCAAATCACAGTTTTCTAAAAGCAATAATTAAAGGGTCATCACAAAAGGTAAGGAACAAGGGGCTCCTCTTGCCAGTGTTATTCAAGCACTGCTTCCCAGTCTTTGCTTGAGCAATGCATAAATGGACTGTAGTTCAATGTGATATTTAACGTCTATATATATAAAAGAAAGTCCCCTCACCGTAAAATCAATGCCCAGGCCAAACCGCTGGATCTAGAGACACCAAATTCGGGGAGAGCGCTCCAACCATGGCGTAGGTGCTCACTAAGAAGGGATTTTTAGAAATTCAACCCCGAAGTTGGTCAAAAGGGGGAAAATGTTCTCCACCCATTGATTCCTATGCGACTGCCTCTCTGCACCCCCCACATCTATTAGGTGCAGCAGTGGTTGCAGGGTGCTTAAAGCAGGGGTCATTTCCTGCAGGAGCGCACAGGAGCGGAGCTCCGGCAGTAAGGAGCCCAGGGGGTGGGCACATGTAACAAGCCCAGCCCCCTGCTCCCAGCAGCCCTCAGTCGGGCCATGAGGAGCAAGAAGCAGCCAGGTAAGTTGCAGAGCACCCCCCCCGGGCCCACCTTCAGGTACAAGCTCTCCCTCCTCTGTGAGGGCAGATCTCCACATCCCCCCCCCCAATAGCTAGCAATCCAGAACAGTCCAGTGGAGCCTGAGTGGTGGGTGTTGCCTTCTGACACACTTCCGCTGATGTCAGGGGGTGTGGCATATGCAAATACGTTGTGCTAATAAGTTATGCTAATGAGCTCCTGCACCTCTTTTTCTATGAAATGACCCCTGGCTTAAAGCCATGAGGGACCCCGCCCCAGCAGTAATGCCTTAGTGATCCTGACAGCCCTGCCTCCACAGTGGCTTCTAATACTCCTCCCCCCTCCCCATCCCACACTGGACAGGTAGCTTCCTGTCGGGTGTAGGAGAGGAGGTGGGATGCTTGCAACCACCGGGGAGGTTTGCTCAGCAGGACTGCCTTAGCCTTCTGCTGGCCCAGCCTCCCCAATGCCTTTAAATACAATCCCCCCCCCCAACACCAGACAGTGTCTGTCAGGTATAGGAGCACGGACAGGGTATGAATATTTATGGGGAGATAGAAAAGGACATTTCTAGGAGCCATTTCGATGCTTGCCTCCCTCATGAACCTGAGGAAATGTCCACCACATCACCAGTCCCTCACACCAACTCCTCAGATCTCTCACCTCTTACTGCCTTCAAGATAGCTCCTGGCAAACATCAAGCCAGATACACCAACGCTACAAGGAGGAGGAAATTTAGGAATGTGGCAAAGACATTCACACATAGTACTCCTGCAGTGCACGGAGCTGCACAGGCCAAGTACCAGCAAGATCACCCTGAGGTTATCAGAACAATGCAGTCTCCATATGAGCAAAACAATCCAGGAACACAAGTAGAGAGGCCATCACTTTTGTGGAAGGTAGCAGGAGTTGACTTAACAGATGAGTGCTTCTTAAATGGACAGTTCTATGTGGCCTGCTCCAGAGTGAGCTCATCAAGCAGCCTGGTGATCCTAGCACCTGAGGGCAGAACCACCAATGTGGTCTAGAGAGAGGTCCTTCAGTAGAAAAAAAAGGTACGTATGTCTCACTTCATTTCTTACACTACAATCTTCTCCGTTAGAATTCCTACAACAAATATCACATTTCAAATTTCACATCATCAGTATTATAACTGGATTTATGGAGCTTGAATACCGTAGCGAAGCATGGATATCAGGCTAGTTATCAATAAAACTGTACTTCATATATTGCTTTTATTAACGGCATACTACCACTGCTGGGAATCAGCTTATAGGACCATCATGCTTTATGTGTATAATGTTTGCTTTTGTGGGATCTTAGAGCCTTGCCCAGGGAAGGCCAGTACCCTCATGTTCTCCCTTCTTTGGGTCATTGCTACCAGTATCCTGGCAACAAGCCAGAGAATCTCCACCTTAGTCTCCTCCTGCCACCTTTGCTACCTTTCAGGAATTGAAAAAATGCTCTAAGAGAGAAATGCTTATTCTCATCTCTCTCACGCCTCCTCTCCCCCTCACTCTGTTAAACATATCAATGTGATTCTTGCAGTGTGTATTTATAAAGAACATTTATTGAGTTTGGAGTGACATGGGGTGATTTCCCACAAGCGCTGCTCCGCGCTCACTCTTCTCTTTGGCCCGATGGTACGTGTCAATTTCACACAAGCTGCTGCGCGACCGCATTTTGCCCCGCAGCTTTGTGCGATTTTCCCCACGTCTACTCAATCTTGTTTTTTGAGGACTGAGTAGACGCAGGGAAAATCGCACGAAGCTGCAGGGCAAAATGTGGGTGTGCAGCAGCTTGTGTGAAATTGATACGTACCATCGGGGCAAAAGGGAGGAGTGAGTGCGGAGCAGCGCTTGTGGGAAATCACCCATGCTGATTATTCCTGCAGCCTTTTCACTGCCTCTGCCTTTTATGGTGGTTGTATTTCCTTAGGGCTGAAGCAGTCCATCCTATTTTAGAAGAATAATATTTTATTGGGATGACCATCTGATAAAATGGGTTGTACTGGGTTTGATGTATATTTGCTAAAAGACAACAAGAGAAAGCAAAGGCAGGAAGGGCATTCAATCAACACCTGAGCCTTTACAGGAAATGCAGATTACACTTGGATTATGAATAGGAACTATGACGTTCTCTGAATTATTGTTACAATTAGTCGATTTAGTAATCCAGTGTAAGGTTAATTTTGTACCATTTCTGCCAAGACCATAGCAATGGATGACCATAGGCATACCGTAGGAATGGATGATAGTCAATGGGGTTGAATGAATATTATACATTTTAAACTGAGGTACCCGGGTTCCGATCACTAAGTGTTATGTAGTTCTCGTTAAGAATGCTGAAAACTTTGTGGTGAACATGTTTGACAGATGACTATACCATTTTTGAAAGCTTCAAAGCTAAATCTTGAAACTCCTTCCCTTAGCACCATCCTAGTCAAGCAGCCTGCTGAACAGCTTTGTGGTGTTGAATTCATTTCCTTCTGCACCATGGTTACTTTTCACAAGGAGAAATCCATCATGCCCCAGGGTGACTGAGTCAGGCAATTTAAATGGTATCAGTGTAAGGAGGGAATTATGACTTCCATGAAGTTGTGGGAAAATTATATGTGAGCAAAATAACTTTAATAGCATGGACTTAGAAGGACACCCAATTGTAAGATGTAAAAACTCCCAATATGTATACATATATGGCTGACTGGTTTGCTCACTCTTTATTTAAATAATTGGCTGTGGCACTGCATGCAAAGACAACAGGTCTTTTGGACTGTGTGAGAACCAACATGCATGATATGCTGCCAATTGTTCTGTACTACTCCATGGAAAGTAATCCACTTAATAAGCTCCAGCTACATATTCACAGCCCAATGAAAAATTGGCTCCCTACTTGTAACCAGTTTATGGCCCATTCTGCATCCAACATTTGCTCCTTTGTTTTATGAAACCCACACTGGAACAGAAAAAAGATGCAGCTCAAAATCACATTCAAATACCCCGGGCCAATGCCCTACTAACTGCAGAATCACCCCTGAATGGCCATAAAATGACCATAAATCTATGGAGAGATCAAAGGAAGTGAAAGCAGCATGCAGTGTGGAGGCTTCCATAAAATCTGGCAATCAAAAAAAGTGAAAGTGCCATGCAATGTAGAGGGGGATTTCTGTTCCAATGTGGATTTTGGTAAAACAGTGGAGCAAATGTTAGAAGCAGATTGTGATTAAACAAGTGGATATGGCAGGTGCAATTGCTGTGATGGATAAAGTGGATTACTGTAAAGAGGTTATACAGCAATTGGAAGATAGAACCAATTGTGTGCCTATTAGTGGGGATCCCACTGGACACATCTTGAGACTCACTAAGAGTATCTTGATGAAGTCTTAATGATAGGGTATATACATGATTCCACATATAAGATTTTGCTGAATACTGAGAAAGGTCCCGCAGGGCCCGGATGCAGAATGGGCCAAAGTGAAAGGTGCTTGAGCATTCCTAAGTCTCATCCTGATTGATCATAGTCATCTGCCCTGATATGGGTACCACCACATACTCATAATAAGATCATATGACAATGCCAACTTCATAACCATAGGTAATGTCAGTCACATGGGTCTTTCCAATCCCATCTCACTTGTTTAGGTGGGTTAATCTTTTTAAAATTAAAATAAAGGCTTAAGGGACTGGAATTGATAGCTGACTGGACAATTTTGTTGGATATACTTCACCACAACAGTGAGTAATTACCTAGAGATGAGATAGGAGGGCATTTGCTGGAGTAAGGATTACTTTTGGTGGTACTTTTAGCTTTCTTGTGTAGAAGTCATGAGCCCTTGACCTTGAAGCATACAAGTCAACAATACAGTATGTTCTGATCTTGTGCCGAGCAGCAGCTACTGACTAGTTGCCTACCTGGTGATGAATGCCACTGTCCAAACAGTCTCAAAACTAGTGCATGAATTCAAAATCAAGTTCTACATATCTCTAAGCCACAACAGTTAGGTCTGAACACCCAGGGCAACCCTCCCTGTCATCTAACCATTAGTTACTATGCTACCTGTCCTGGTTCCCCGGTCCTGGAGCCAGACCAACTCCCCCCCCCCGAACTCCCCTGAGCCACTACAACTACCCAGGAGAGCACGTCAACAAATGCGAGGCCCCCAAGGAGGGATCCGTCTGGAGCTACGGCAAAGAGCAAGGAGCCGGCAAGTGTGGCCTCAATGGGAAGAGACAGCCGAGCACAGGAGGAGGTCTGCAGCTTCAACAGGCCTGCGGCTCAGTGTCGCGTCCAACGGGAAAGCCCCACCCCAGATGCCAAGAGAGCATCCTATGATATGAAGGGGGGCGGGGGCAGAGCAAAGGGAATGTGCATGGGGAGGAGGGGCAGTGCTGGGAGTGGTGAGAGGAATAAAAGGGAAGTGGAGGTGAGGGTCGAGGAGAATGCTGTGCAACTGAGACTGGGAAACAGAAAGTGGAGAGCAGAACAAGAGAGAGGGAAAACACTGCTGTCCCGAAACTCCTGAGAGGGCCAAGAGTCAAAGCTGCGCCGGCAGAGGGGCCTGAGAGGTGGAGTCAACCTCGCCCCCTGACCGACTGAGACCCTCTTTCGCCTCACTTTCCTTCATCCCAGCATCGGTCCCAGCAACGCACCCTCCGCCGTCCCCTTTTGTTAGCCACGGCCACCAGGGGTGAAGCTTCAAGGGAGAGGACTAAACCTCACACTACCCTAAGCACATGCTCAGACATTTTGCTGACTTCTTAAACTGTTGATTTGTTGAACCTAGAACTACTGCGGTATGAGCATTAACAACCATGATAACATGAACTGTCATTGGTAATATATAAACTGTTCCCTGAGGACAACATTGGTTTGGGTAGAAGATAGATATCATTATTTGTTAAGACAATTTAGGGATATTATAAAATACTCTAAAACAGAGGAGGAAAGGGTGAAGAAATTTCAAGCAACTGCTTTGATGTACTAGAAAACTGATGTCGCTCCAGCCAGCAAGGTAGTCCCTCATCTGACTCGCCTTCCTTTCACACCCCATGGCTCCTATCCTACGTTAATCTCATTTGAGACATTGTAAGCATAATGAAGCCTGACTTTATTGTTAGAGATATGCTGAATGTGAAATTCTGCCCTGGAATCAATTGGGTTACGCAGATAGGTGTCAAATGCCAGGTATCTCCATTTTGGATTTCTCCATATTCTATACCATTACAGGAGTTATGAGAATGGCTTGACATTATTGGAGGACTGAACAAAATAAGGAATACGCAAATAGTTCCCTTCTGCTATTGCATGTGGGGGTACTCGATCTAACCATTACCCTCTTAGAAATTCATGACTCATACTTCACACCTCAGCAAAACAGCCCAGAACACAAAGCCATTCTTCCTGTTCAAGGAAATCAGTGGATCACATGCTTTGCAAATAATTTTTCCTACTGCAAGAACACACCAAAATACAAGCAGTAAAACGTTACAGGTTTACCATTCTCAATTAAGTAAATCTACAAATGGTGTCCTGGTTGGGTGTTTATTTATAAATACAATTTACCCCCCCCCCCCCCTTCAGAACTGGCCATGCAACCACTACAGCCATCAGAAAGCTTTCAATGGCTGTGTTTTAGTATTGCCATATTTCTTCTGCTACATTCCACCTTAGAAATAAAATATTTCATTGGCTTGTCTACCTGATAAAATATGTCCCGCTAGACATATATTTACTTAGAAAGTATTTGAAAAGTAAATGCATGTAATATTTAAGGCAGCTAGCATTGCCAGCAACAACAAATTAACCCACAAGGCAACTTCCCAGTGGGACAGCTCAGGGTGAACAGCACAGCTTGTGTAAGATGTCATTCACACTTGCTAATGCACATGCTTCTGTAGTTCTTGGTTCAACAAATAGACAGTTAAAGAAGTCAGCAGAATGTCTGAGCATGTGTTTAGAGGTCAGTTGAGCACAATAGCTAATGCTTAGATGATAAGGAGGCTTGCCCAGAGTGTTCAGGCCTTTTGGTGCTTAGCGATATGCAGGACTTCACTTGGAGTTTATGCACTTTTGAGTCTGTTCAGTCAGTGGCATTCATCACTGGCTAGGCAACCAGCTAATAGCTGTTGCTGGTACAAGATCATAACCTACTGAACTGTTGTTATGGTCCTGGTGACGGGACTCCCCCCCCGCGGCCTTCCCGTCCCCCCCCCTTTGATGGCAAAAGACCTGCGGGAGAAACTGTGGGGGAAATTGGGTGAAACCGTGGGTCAAAATGCAGCCACGTGGCTTCGAGTGGGAAATTGACCAATAGAAGCAGGGCAAAGGGAGGCGCGACCGCGGCACAGCTCTTGTGTGAAATCAGTCTCAGTCTTCTGTGTCACATAGATTTTATAATATATAGATAATTATGTTTCCTCAGACTTATTCAGGTCAGTATTGACTACTAGAATTAGCAATGAGTCTACAAGGCTGAGATCTTTCCGATCACCTATGGTCTGACATGTTGGGGGTTGGACCTGGGGCTTTCTGCATGCAAAACAGATGCTTTGCCACTAAGCCCTGGGCCAGTTTCTTCCATCTGCACCCATATTTAAAAGCATAATCCTCCACTTCTGACAAATGACTGTTTCCCATGCACAGGCACTTGCTGTGACATTACAGGCAAGATGATTGTGTTTGGATGAAGGCAACAAAGGAGGCAGCAAAGTAGCACACACTCTCAAGAGCTCATTACATTCATGTTTCTTGTGCACAGACACCAATCAAGAATTATGAGAGGGTAAAAACAAGAAAAATTGAACTGGGAAACAAATGTGAGGATTAAATCAGCAGGACACTGAATACTTATAAATGGAGGGCTCAGAGTCTCACACAGAGCGAACATAAGTTGTCCAATAACAGTGCTGTGAAAGTTCACCACAGGAACGCTGCAGATTCAGATCCTGCAAAACAGGCTACCTTTCCATTTGCAAAATGGCTTCTTTTTGTGTAAACTCTAGCTCTCAGTACTACACTGATTCTTTGAAGGTAAGTGGGAAAGGTATAGCCTGCTGTGATGAGTGGAAGAGCTGGAAAAGTAGGGCTCTTATCTTTCATAACAAAACATAGCATTCTGATTCCTGGAATTACCTAAGCAGAAATAACACATTTCTGATTTGGAGGGCCTGGGTGTGATGTGCCATTCTTGACTAAAGCACTTATTGTAATCATAGAGGATAGGTGCAAGGTTTCCAATTAAAGCACTGCAGGTGAACATTTGCACACTCTGGAAAAAATGTAGTTTTGCTAATGGCCAAAAAAAATTAATAGAAGTTCGGGAGAAAAAAGGACAAGCCCTGAGGCAGACGTAGGTTGAGGGTGGCAGCACCAGGCATGGCCTAGCTCTTTAATTTACTGGGAGAACTCTTACTAGGGATGAGCACAAAATGGAAAAATGAGGTTTCTGTTGGTTCATGATAGAACCATGAACTGAACCATGTACCAAATTGAACCAGAAGGTTCGTTCGTGAACTGAACTGGTTCGTGGCCCCGCAAACTCCATTAAAAGGGACCACTGTCCCTTTAAACAGGGTTTGCAGAAAGACTGCTCCCTGCCACTCAGCTGTTTCAGACTGTCTAGTTCAGTCCCTTTAAAGTTTAAAGGGTGTCATGAGTTAGTTAAGGCTCAGCAAGGACTCCTCAGGAGAAGAGGAGCCACTTGTAGCCAGCTCTGTGTCAGCAGAAGCCAGCAAGAAGGCAAATGAACTGCAGGCTTGTCAGGATTCACAGCAAACAGCTGGTGCAGAGCCACCAACAGTCTTCAGCCCTGAGTCAACAGGTGAAATTAAGTTAATTGTTCCCAGCCCTCCAGTATCACCACACCCTTTGAGCACTGCAGACAGAGGATACAAGCAGAACTACAGGAGAGATGACAAAGTGTTCACCTCCTGGCCTGACACCAGCTGCTGAAGTAGTGGCAGAATTACTCCTGAGGGGCTGGCTGCAAATTTGACCCTTAGGCACATGCCTATAATAATCAGCCAAGGGAGGCTGTTAAGTATGGAAACAACAATTCATTCTACTGCTGGTTCTGTGGTCACTACATTGGACCCTATCTTGCTTGTGTGACTCTGGACTGGCTTCTGACCTTGTCTCTTGGCTCTGTGATCCCTGCTTGTGAGGAAACTTTGGACTGCCTAACTATGCCTTTTGGATAACCCCTTGGTAATGTCTTTCTTGACTCTGAAACAGGACTCTTGACTTGTCTTCTTGTACTTGGACTCTTGCTACCCACAAGAATGTACATGGCTTTGCCTGCCCTGTGACAAAAGGACTGTGCGAGACAGCATGAAACAGCTGAGTGGTATGTAGCAGACATACCCCATTGTTCAGAATTCTTTGTGCTTTCTTATGCATTCCCTTTAAACTTTAAAGGGACTGCACAAGACAGTCCCAAACAACTGAGGCCCTGTTTTTGTGGCATTTGCGGGGAACAGAAAGTACAGAAAGAACAGAAAGAAACAATCTGCCATGAACCACCATGAACTGCTTTAAACACTCTTGGAAGTTTGTGATGGTAGACGCATCATGAACTTCAGTTCCCAAACCATGAACAGGGCAAAATTTGTGATGAATTTTGCTTCAAGGTTCAGTTTGTGCCCATTCCCAACCCTTTCAATGCAATCCTAAACAGAGTTACAGCCTTCTAAATCCATTGACTCCGGTTAGAATTGTACTATTGGTTTACCAGTGCTGTGGAGGGCCACTGCTACTTGCATTAAAGAATAGAGGCAATGAAACTCCAGCCCTGTCAAGACCCAAGGGTCAGAACACCTTTCAGCTGGGCAGCTGGCCTAGTAGCAGGCTAGCTAGCTTCTTTCTCCTTCTTGTAAAACAGAGGCCCTCCCCCTCACTGGGGCTAAATCCAGTAGCCGTCTATGTGTCCATAATTGCACCCATGTCCAATGAAGTGCCCCCCCCAAGCTGTACTGCTTTCTGACTATCCCAAACAATATTTTTACCTGCGTATCTAAACCTACCTCTTCCCCCCATTTAAAAATTATTCATATTCATGTTTCTTGAATCTAAAATATCTCAATCCCTCAAAACAAAATGTGTCAGTCAGTCTAGATCTAATATAAAATCTACTCTGAAACATTTATCTAACTTAACACTTTCTCTGCTTTTGCCTCTGCAGAAGCATCATTGAAACACATAAACATATTTATTTCTGTGTAGAATATAATATACACCCTTGGTGTGGTCATTATATTTACAGAAGAGGATTTTCCTGCATTTATGGGAAGTCAGCTGACAAGGTACAGACACAGATTGTCACAACACTACCTATGCAATCAATGTACATGTTTGCATGTGGACTACTCTGATACTTTTTTCTAGGTCTGGTTTAACTTCCCATGTCCTAGGACAATGATGATTTGATGTTACAAGGTTATAACTTGTGCTCAGGATGGCAATGCTAGTATCAAAACTGAAATAGCTTCAGTTTCATTTTATTCAGTTGCACATATGGCAGTTCCAGGCATCCCCACTTGGGAATTCCAGAGCCAGTAAAGATCAGAATTTGAGCTAGAAGTAAGACAACATGGAGGGGGCTGAAGGTGTCCTTCAGAAAGACCCAGTAAGGGTGCGTTCAGACAGGCAGCTAATCCCGTCATTAAACCAGCTTGAATTTTATCCCAATCTTTTAAATCTATCATAGCACAACCAGACATCCGCCTGGTGAATCACCTTACCACGCACTGCCTCCGTTGTGGATTGCCTAGATGGTGTCCACTGCAGGAGGCATGAGGGGTGGGTTTTTTAAAAAATTTTTTTGTGCATGCGCATAGGCATCACAGTGCGTCCTTGTTGAAGGAGGCGCGCTGTGGGTTTTTAAAAAAACTTTTTGCGCATGCACATAGACGTGACAGCATGTCCTTGTTGATCCACGCATGTGTAGAGATTTTTTAAAAATGGTGCCTGCTCGGGATGGTCAGACCACCCCGACAGGAGGATTGTGCGCTGGTGGAATGATCAAATGGGTGAAAGTCCGCAGTTGTCCCGAAGGTAACCGAAAACCCCAGATTTAAAGTGCTATCTTTTAAGTATGGCTCTGAAGCACAGCAAAATGGGATGCCCACAGAAGAGGGACATTTCCCAGATGTTTGTGTCTGGACATTACCTTTAGATCCGTGAGGCAATTGTGCCTTGTGTTGATCTAAAGAGCTGTCTGATCGGACTCAATGAAGAAAGGTTGAGGAATGTAGTCACATAAGGCACCTTTCTCTGAAATGGGACTCAAGGCTGCTCAAATAGTTTTAAAACCATTTCTCTATTTAGTACAGTTTATACCCCTTTCCTCTGAGGAGCTCAGAGCAGTGCACTTGGTTCTGCCCTCCATGTTACCGTCATAAGAACCCTTTATGGCTGACAGCAAATCACCCAAGATTGCGACTGTTTTGTAAGAACTCAAGAAGATCCCTGCTGGATCATACCAATGGTCCATCTAGTCCAGCATCCTGTCTCACACAGTGGTCAACCAGTTCCTCTAGAGGGCCAATGACAGACGTAAAGGCTGAGGAGTTCCCTGATATGGTCCCTTGGCTCTGGGGTTCAGAAGTTTAGTGCCTCTGAAGGTGGAGGATCCCCTCAGTCACTATGGCTAGTAGACACTGGTGGCAGTCAAACGCACAAGATAAAGTGTGGGGAGGAAGCAAGGCTATTTTCTCCATAGGAATTTGAACTGCAGTTGTGTGATCACACAGTCCTTGGAAGCTGCAGGCACAGCCCACCACTACGTGATCAGACGCAACAGAGGGTGAGTCTTTTTGGTGTGTTTTTGCTGTGTTTTTCTGGTGCGGTTCAATGAGGGGTCGATGATTCGCATCTTTGCACTGAGGGCTCCCTATGCAGTGTGCGATGATGCGCATACTGAGATGGGGGGAAATGGCAAAGAGTCGGGATGGCCTGATCAGACCATCCCAACACCATGGAGGCACGCTGGAGCGATCACACAGGGGAAGGTCTGTCAGTGGCCCATAGCAACCTTTTTGCTACTGGACTTTCCCAAGTGTCTTTTTATTCTGCTTCTGCGGTGGAGCAAAATGGGTTGGCAATGGGTGGGGGGCACTTCCCTGATGTTGCTGTCTGATTCCACCCTTTAAATCTGCCCAGCATTCATGCCTATGGTGTGGCTAATTGTGCATATGATCGCGACCACTGATAGATTTAGCCTCCATGAATTTATCTGATCCCCTTTTAAAGCTGTTTATTCCTGTGGCCATTGCTACATCCTCTGGCAGCAAATTCCACATTTTAATAACTCACTGTGTAAGTAGTATTTTCTTTTGTTCATCCTGAATCTACTGCCCATCAGCTTCACTGGATGCCTTCAAGTTCTAGTATTTTGGGAGAGGGGAAAAATTCTCTTTGCCAGCAACCAATTATGCATGGAGTGGAATCTCTCCATCTGTTTTCTGGAGAGAGCATCAGTGACCCCGTTACTGACCCCCGGGATGTGCCTGGCTTTGAACAGTATATTGTTCTGCAAACAACAGAGGGTGAAGGCTCTGACCAGGGCCATGACCCTAGGAGACTTGGACATCAATGAATTAATCACATGTACTGTGGACAGATTGTCACACCAGAAGTGGACTGTATGGTTGGCAAACTCTGTTGAGCAAATCCACACTGCTACAACAATAGGAAAAAAATTCCAGGAAGGTGAGGTCTTTGACTCAACCCTCCTGAAACCATTCCTCTGGCCAGTCCTCAGCACACCAGAGTCCATGGAAATAGACTCCAAAACTGGAGGAACCTGCAGCATCAGATGTAACCTACAGCTCAGCTTCAACCTGAAGGTCCTCCCACCAAAAAGACACCCCATTGTAAGAATTGTCATCTCATATTCCCCTAGTGATCCTAGTCCTATGGTGTGGGAGGTGCAAGCCCTTCATGGACTCACATAGTCTCTTAACAAATGCCCGGCCAGGTGCCACAACTTTGCATGCAAAGTTGAGATGGCCCACCAGTTGCTGCAACTCAAGCGAGGTAGAAAAAGAAGAGAAGAGAAGAAGAAAAAGAAGAGAAGAGGAAGAGATTGGATTGATACCCCGCCCTTCACTTGGAGTCTCAGAGCGGCTTACAAACTCCTTTCCCTTCCCCTCCCCACAACAGACACCCCGTGAGGTGGGTGGGGCTGAGAGAACTCTGACACAAACTGCTCTTTTTCAAGGACAGCTGTGCCAGAGCTTCTGACTGACCCAAGGTCACATCAGCAGCTGCAAGTGGAGGAGTGGGGAATCGAACCCGGTTCTCCCAGATTAGAGTCCACGCACTTAACCACTACACAAACTGGCTCTTAGCATCAGCTTAGCATCTGCATTTAACTTGCCAGCTGGTAGCCTAAATAGGTGCCCAAAGGTGTCAATCTCTATCCCCAGGAAAGTCAGAAGTGGGGTAGGGCCCTCTGGTTTTTCCTGGGCAAGGGGAACTCCTAGCTCCTTCACCAGGTCCATGAAGCTGGTCAGTAAAAATTCACATTGTCCTGTATCTTTCCTTCCTACTAATAGGAAGCTATCAGGATAATGGGCAGTACTGCATAGTCCTGTCCTGTAACACAAGTCCCACTCTAAAAAGGAACTGAACCTCTCAAAAGCAGAACAGGACACAGAGCATCCCATTGGAATGGCCCTATCCATGTAAAATTTGCCCTTGAAAGCAAAACCTAGCATTTCAAAATTGGCTGGGTGGACAGGGAGGAGACAGAAGGCTGAGTTAATATCACATTTTTGCCAATTCCACACCCTGTCCACTGTGGCGCACCACTAGCATGGCCTGAACAAACGAGGTGTACCTAACTGAACATAACTCATCCGGTATCACATCATTCACTGACTCCCCACATGGGTATGGCAAGTGGTAAATGAGGCGATACCCATCAGGCGCGTTCTTCGGCAAAACTCTCAATGGGGAAAGCCTTAAATTGGGGACTGGGAAGGAAAGGGCCCAGGAGTCTGCCTTCCTTACACTCCTTGGCAATTTCCCCCTGAACTTTGTGCTTCATACACTTAACTGATTTCAAGTTGGGAGCACTATATGGTCTTCTTTTTCCCTGATAAGGTATCGTAAACCCTAAACTGAAACCTTCCAGGAGGTGAACACGATCTTGTCAGTTTGGGTAATCCCTCAACCAACGCTCAAGTACTTCAACTTTAATTGGGCTGGGACCCTTTTTCGGGAGGGGGGTTGTAACTACTGCCTTCTCCTGAATGCTTACCTCCTTTGGCTCCACCCCGGTCCTTTACTTTGGGGCAACTGGAGAATGTGTGAGGCCCCTTGCACAAAGAAGAGAAGATATTGGATTTGTACCCCACCCTTCACGACCTAAAGGTGTCTCAGAGTGGCTTACAAACTCCTTTCCCTTCTCCTCCCCACAACAGACACCCTGTGAGGTAGGTGGGGCTGAGAGATCTCTGACAAAAACTGCTCTTTTTCAAGAACAGCTCTTATCAGGGCTATGGCTTCATTCATGCCTAAAGAAACACAACTTGCAACTGCATGTCCCATGGGAGGTGAACTCCCAGCAAAGTGGGTGTTATTGAACTGCCTGCCCCCTCTGGGCATGGGTACCTGCCTGAACTTGTGATCTATGAAAAAGAAGAGAAGAAAAGATTGGATTTATACCCCGCCCTTCACAACCCAAACATGTCTCAGAGTGGCTTACAAACTCCTTTCCCTTCACATCCCCACAACAGACGCCCTTCCCCACCCCACAATAGGTGGGATTGAGAGAACTCTTGACAGAAACTGCTCTTTTTCAAGAACAGCTCTTATCAGAACTATGACTTGCCCAAGGTCATCCAGCCAGGTGCAAGTGGAGGAGTGGGGAATCAAACCCGGCTCTCCCAGATTAGAGTCCGCGCACTTAATCACTACATCAAACTGGCTCTCAAGTGGCCACTATCTTTCATTTCCAGATGGCTGAGCCGGAGTCATAATTTCCAGCCATAAGTGTGGATGAATCTGGTCCCATCTCAAGGTTGGATTCATAGCTGCTCGCATACAGAACTCTTCATCGTACTGAAGCCATGCAGGGCTCGGGAAATCAGTAAAGCCCTTATAAATAATGTCCATATATTGGAGTTTTGCGGAAGCCCTCCATGGTTGGTGCCTCACTATTACCGCCGCATAGATTAAGAATCCTGGGAACCAGTTTGCCCAGGTCTTGTCCACCCTGCGCCTCTTCAGGTGCTTCTTCTCCCACTCATCTAGATGCTCCTTATCTTTCTTCTTAATTTAATTTTTTTTTTATTTTGGGGGGGACTGCCCCACAAGAAAAATATGCCCTGCACTCCAAAAAATCCTGGCTACAGCCCTGTTGCCATCCGATCTCTGCACCCTTAATGCAGGCTAGGCCCTGAGGATACTATTATTTAACTGCCTCAATTAGAACAACCTACAATTTTGACTTTTCTCCAGGACAAGATTGGCATTGGCCTTGTGAGGGCCTACTTTCTTTAAACGGTGGCAATCCTAGCCTACCAGTACCAGAAAGCTAATCTATATCCCTGTTTTTCTTGCCTCTTCCATTTAACAAATTTCTCCCATCCCCACCCACGTATTGGCTCTGTCAACCTACTCCTTGACCCCTGAGTAGCTTACTACTAGTCATTTCTTTCCTTCCTGATTGGACTCTTCCTCCTTTCTACACTGGAGCCGCTACTTCCCTTAGGGCTACCCCTCTGTTACCCCCTCTTCTCCCAACTGGGGATGATGTATTGTATGACAGGTGTCTCAGAGGTATGGCTTATTTTAAAACCCATTGCATTGGTGTAGGCTTCCCAAGTCCCCCCAGGGGGCAGGGAAAACCCCGCCCCAGAGGCCCATTCCCCGGCACCACTGGATCCGGCCCTGGGGAGAACTCCTCCCTGATGTGCATGTCACCTGGAAGTGACGCGACCACGCCGGGCACGCTGGGGGCGGGGCCACGGCCATCCGAGGGAAAACTCTATGTTTTCCCCTTGTATGGCTGTGGCCCCGCCCCCAGCGTGCCTGGAATTGTCACGTCACTTCTGGGCGATGTGCATGCGGCGCGCGCGCTCACCAGACACCGGCCGGGAGCCCCCCGCTACCGGCGAATATCGAATTGGCAACCCTACATTGGTGAGTGATGGGTGATAACTCCTTTAAAGTCAGTGGCTATTCTTCTTCGTTAACAGCACTGGGTACATTTTGGATAATCAATGCTTAGCATTACTGTGGATAACACTTCACTTCCCTGACATCCTTCCATGTTGTTTCTAAACTTACAGATGAACTACATGATAGCTTGGAAAATGAAACCATTGTTTTGCATGGTAATTTCAATGTGAAGGGGAGGAAGCATATACAGAGTAGGGTTTATTTATTTATTTATTTATTATTATTTTTGTTTGTTAGATTTATACCCCGTCCTCCCCAGCAGGCTCAGGGCGACTAGGGGACAAGGATGGGAGGAGTGGTTGGGAAGAGTGCTTAGCTCCTCTTCTGCCCGGTCGCCCTTCCCTTATGAGCACTCCTTTGTATCACCTGCCTTATGAGGAACAATGCCTCATAAGGCACTGTTCCGCTCTTGGATGAGTAATAAGATGGAACAATTTCCAACCACACAAATTTCCTCAATGGCTGATCGTTTAAGGTCTACACCAGTTGCTGTTCATCCTTGTTAATGGCATTTCTAAAATAAATGTAATTTTTATACTAAAACACAAATTAGCTAATTCATTCTACATTCAATTTTGATGTATAAAGCAATATTGCCCATTAAATAATGCCAGGTGGGAATTAATTTGGAAATAAAAGACCAGAATCTAGTTTCTCTAGAAACTAGAGAAATTGATAACAGATTTCCACTCGAGGATGGCTGCACATTTTTTTATAGCTAGAATGGAAACAGTAGAATTGACCATGAGCCTTCCTTAAAATTCATTTGCATTCTGCTAAAATTCAGCTCACCTCGTTCATTTACAAGGGAAATTAACAAGGGTAGAACAGGTATTCCATTGGTTGAGCAGAAACCCATCAACTGCTGTTCAATTCTTTGAGGCCTGTATAACTCTCATTGAGCATACAGATGCTTGAACAATGGCCAGCTCAGTTCACATCCTGTTAGTCGGTTGTCTGAGTCTTTCTTTATTGAATGAAGATGGATAACTTTTGCTGTTATGTATGACCAGGGCTATTTTGGGGCAGGAACGCACAGGAACGGAGTTCTGGCTGGCTTCAAAGTTGGCCACGCCCACTACAGCCAAAACGTCTGCATGCGTGGCTACAGAGGGAAGGCCTGGGGAGCGAACACCCCCCCCCCAGCGACTCCAAGGCGGGCAGACCTGGAAGGATCAGGGAGGCATTTAAATGCCTCCCTGTGCCTTCCCTGGTGTCAGCAAGCTGCCATAAGGTGGTGTGGTCTTTTCTGCATATTATATTGTGCCCTGTCCATCCCCCCCTGTATCCTCCTGTGTAGGTGTTTACTGTCTTTTGCTTGCTATATCTGCGGAACTGCTCAAGGTCAACCAGCTGGAGGTGGGATGGAGTTACGGCGTTGCTTTGCTTTATTATGTATCTCATGCCTGAGAACTGAACTTGTGTTTATGTTGTAGAACCGTTGTGTTCCCAAGGAATTGGGCGCTAGTTTTATCTGCCTTCCCGCCAGCGGGAATTGGACTCATTGGTCCTAACCTGGTTCAAGTTCCTTTATTATGTTTCCCTATGGGGTCTGTAGTCATTCCTAACAATTCTTGTGTTCCTGATCTAACCATCGCTTTATAATAAATTTAACTTTGTTCTTCAACCGTGGATTTATTTCGAATGCATGGGGAATCGGACATTTTGTTAGGAATCCCCTTTTCTTCATCACCCCGAGTCTGAGAGATCATGAGCGGGGCCGAGGAGAAACTACCAACAACGGAGGGGTCCACACCGGTCACCTCCAGTCCCCCTACCACCACAGCTGTGTCAGTACCGGTCTCGGTGCCAGCGACGGGAGCGGTGGGGGGAGCTGTGCCGAAATCTGCACCGGTCCCGTGGGCACCTCCGACCCCTTCCAGATGGGGCAAAGGAGCAGTACCCGCCTGGGACAACTGGACTAGGTTTGACTCGCGGAGCACACGAGAAACTTTTTCGCACCACGGGAGCGGGCTCCGCGAAAGCATGTACGACCAAGGGTTGTACCGAGGGAAGAGCACGGGCTTCCCTGGTGATTGGCCCGGAGGGGAGGAAGACCTCTGGGGCACGGACCGACCGAGAGAGAGAGACAGTAGACCGACATTAGCCGGGGAGCATGAGTTGATGGGAGACCGACTCGAGGATCTCGACCAGACCATGCAGCAGCTTATGTGGACTGTAGCTGATGTCTTCGATGCATTGATAGACCTCCGCATCGCAGAAGCGGCGGTGGCACAAGTTCTCCAGCAACCACTGCAACCACCGTTGATCCCACAACAGGCGCCGGCCCAACCGGGCCAACAACCACAGGTCCCGCCTGGCCAGCTACCACCACCCCAACCAGTGCAGCTGGGGGCCCCGGGGGCACCTGCTCTTCCCTTGCCGGGAGGACCAGGGGCACCGGGACTCGTGCTGATGGGGCCGCGGGCACGACCGAAAGACCTGTTGGAGGCTACATTCGACATTAACCCTGAAGACCTCACCTTCTTCACGGTGAGGGTGCAGAAATTTGCGGCTCAGCATGGTCACCTATTCCAGGATGACAGTGGCCGGTTCGATGTGATAGCTGCGAGACTGAAAGGGGTGGCAGCGACCTGGTATGTGGGGTTGCACAACAGCCGGGGCCCAGAACTTTTCAATTTGCGGGCATTTATGTGGGCGCTAAGAACCCGTTTTGAGGACGTGAATGCAGACCAGAGAGCCAAAGCTTTCTTGCGCACCTTTAAACAAGGACGCCAGTCGGTGAGAGAGTATACAGCGGAGTTCCAAAACCAAGCGGCTAAGCTGGGAGACTGGCCAGATCACATCCTAGTCGAGATGTACCGTGTGGGGCTGAATCCGGAAATCAGAAAGATGGTACTGCGATCGATAGACCCCCGCTCACTGACAGCGTGGACCCAAGAAGCGGAGAATGCCGAGAGCCGCCTTCAGACGTTACGCCTGGACATGGCAGCCAGCGGAGGGAAGGTGAGCCAGCCACCCACCCCGAAACCGAAAACCCTGCGACTGTCGGAAGTAGCACGAGACCTACGGATGAAAATGGGGCTCTGCCTCAAATGTGGGGAGAAAAGCCACTTTGCTGCGGATTGTGGTGCTTGCCAGACAAGAGAAAAAACCCCCAACCCAAGGCCAATCCAGCAACACCGCCTAAGAAAGGTGTTGCTAAACCCAAATTCTCCAAAGCACTGCAAGCGGCGCCTGAGACTAACCCAGATGATTCAGCTGATTCGGAACCGGAGGTGTCGGGAAACGAGAACGTCCTGTTGTAGAAGAGGCGCAACAACGGGACTTTGCATCGGAGGCGCCTATAGTGGTGAGAGAACCCCCCTCTCTTTTCTTCGTGACTGTGTCTTTAATTAACCCAATCCTGGGGACCCATGTGCGGGTGAAAGCACTTATTGACTCGGGGTGTGGGAGAGACTTAATTAGCCCTAATGTAGTGACTGGGATTCTTCGTGACTGTGTCTTTAATTAACCCAATCCTGGGGACCCACGTGCGGGTGAAAGCACTTATTGACTCGGGCTGTGGGAGAGACTTAATTAGCCCTAATGTAGTGACTGGGTTGGAGGCGGGCATCCAGAAACTGAAATCCCCCATCATCT